>NW_024119046.1:0-13524 GCF_003073215.2 Triticum urartu
CCACTGGTCCCTACCGTAGGTGGGGTATGGTTCAGTAAGTTGTTAACCCTTGTCTTGGCACACACCGTACAGAGAGGCCATGGTGGAAGATACCGGTTGTAGCCGGTAGGCATGCCACCTGGTCCGGGGGCATGGGTGTATCCGGTTGGGACCGAGAGGGGGGCACCCCTTAGAGCGCGCGATAGAAATTTGATCCCATGCTACGCGAGGTTGTAGCCTCCCCACTTAGAGTTTTGCTTAACATGTGTCATGGGTGATTCCAGACGCGAGTAAAAGCTGGTGTGTGCAAGTCAGGTGTGTTTCAATTAAAAGACCGTAGACGGAATTAGTCCGATGGACTAAAGGAATCCGTTACTCGTGGGTAAAGAGTACACCCTCTGCAGAGATATTAAACCTATTCGAATAGCCGTGTCCTTGGTTAAGGATTACAGTCTGGGATGGGTCAAGTGTCGGTCTTAGTGTCGGCCTTCGGAGGAGGAACTACTAAACCCGAATATTGATTATGACTTGTGATATATGATGGTTATGATTATTATCATTATGGACTAAACTTTTGCATTGTTTGAAATAATGAATATCCCTGGGACGGTACCACCCCCTGGATATCCACTATGATGAAATCCTGGGACCTGTGGGTTATGGTCGTGACAGGGTGCTCTCAATAAATACCAAGTCTGTCACGACCGGGTTTTCCAGACATAAATTTCCAGAAAAGACCGTCGTGCTCATCAGCCCCAGGATTACTGTTAGCTGATGAGGCTCAAACTTGATACAGAAATCTCAAGCAAAATACACAATGTGTAGTACAAGACCATTCTGGCCTGTGAGTACAACAATTGGGTTTCTAGTGGTCGATGGCGGAAGAGGTTTGTGAGACATCAGTGTCTATGGGACTCCATTTCCCACAGGAACAACTGACCAGGTTAACTCCTATCTTCGCGAGGCTGCTACCGCCGTTGCCAAGAACTGCCTAGATGCCTCTGGCATTTTGACAAACACCCTGTGGGCATGAACAGATTTGGCATGTTTGTAAGTTTGTGTTGTGAACTTTCCCACCTGTCCTAACCAAGTTGTCTAGTGGCTTACTAACGGTCTCTAACCTAGGCCTGTGGTTTTGCATTAGCCGTCTAGCAGTTTTGGTTGCCCTGGCATTTCGTCGAACGAATGCCGTGCACGCCCAGAGCGCGAGCAGAGCACGCGTTTTGCACGTGCTCGTGCCCGAGCCAGCACGTCCCTGGATAAGCTTCCCCGAGCTCATCCTGATCCTCTCCCTCTCGCCGCGTCACGCCAAAGGCCCCGACAGCCCCCTGGCGCCCTACAGCGCCGCCACAAGAGCTCGCTTGGCGGCATGCCCGCGGCCGCATCCGCCACTGCCATGGGCAGCACCGCCCCGACCACCACAGCGCGCCAGCTCGCCTCCATGGACAGTGGAGCGTTCGTCGGTAGCTCCTGGAGCCGACCAGCCACCGCCACGTCGCCATGCAAGCTACAAACGTCGGTTCGCCGGCGACCTTATCCTCGACCACGGAACCGCCATGGATGCGCTATATATAGTACCCCCGAGCTCATCCAGGCCTCAGGCAACCTCTCTCACTCCCTCACTGACCCTCCCGTAGCAATGGATCGACCCGAGGAGTCATCTTCTTCCTCTCCGGCAACTTCTGCCTCCGCCACTGCCCCGGCCGTTCCGACGCCACCAGGACCTCCCCCTCTCCACTCTCTTCACCAGGAACTCCCTCTCCCTCTCATGAGTCCAACCCCCCACTCAATTTTGCTTGGGACTCGCCGCAGGCGAAAATTCACCTTGCCCCCGAAACCTCCTCCGCTGCGAAGCTCGCCGCCGGCAGCTCCCTCCGTCCCCTCCTGCCTGACGACCACCGGGAGGACCGCCCTGGAGTGGCGGATCCATCCCCGCCCTCGGGGCCCCGCGAGGAGCCGCCAATCGCCGGCGACGATCGCCGGAGTTCCGCCTCCGCTCGGGACAGAGGAAGAGGAGGCAAAGGACTAGTCAAACCTGACCAGTGGGCCCCCTGGACCCACTGTCAGTGACCCACCCCGCCGCCACGCGTGTTAAGTGAAAGCGTAAAACCCCAAGTACGTAACCCCTACTTAGAAAGCGTATTCGTGGCTGAAACGTTTTCTTTTTGTTTTATTTTAAAAAACAGATTTTGACCAGAACTTTGACTGGTTATATATTTTTAAATATAACTCCACATGAATTAATTCTTTTTCCTACATCTCTCAAAAATTGTCTAGTTTATTTTAAGATTTATTTGAAAATTTTCCAAACAACTTTTTTGTACTGTTTTTGAAATATGTGTTATTTGCATATTCTTGAAAATAGGATTTTTGGGAGAGAAAGAAGCTTTCAAAAATTTTGGAGAGCACCCCCCACCTCTCCACACCATGAAGGCAAGCATTCTGAACCCTGGCATAATGTTTTTGGTGTGTTATTTGACACGTTTATAACACCATCTTACTTCGGAGGACTTGTTATTTCATGTGACATGATCATTTGCATGGAAGCATATCAGTGATTTCCTTGCTGTTGGAAATGAATATTATTGTGATGGTAATCCTCCTCATGTGCCTTGCATGCATGCCAGAAAGTAATCCGGGAAAGCCTCGGCCTTGGGTAGGCGTGAGCTTGTCGTCGGTCCCCGTCGGGACGGTTATGTCCGGTATGGCATGGTAAGGTACATTGAGTGGTGATTTCTTCGGTTGAAATATATTTTTTATACATGTCATGCAGGGAACTCATAAGCCTCCTGAGTCGGCCATAGATCGAGTCTTGTTCCGGTAACCCCCATACTTGTTTCGTACTGCCACTGGTCCCTACCGTAGGTGGGGTATGCTTCAGTAAGTTGTTAACCCTTGTCTTGGCACACACCGTACAGAGAGGCCATGGTGGAAGATACCGGTTGTAGCCGGTAGGCATGCCACCTGGTCCGGGGGCATGGGTGTATCCGGTTGGGACCGAGAGGGGGGCACCCCTTAGAGCGCGCGATAGAAATTTGATCCCATGCTACGCGAGGTTGTAGCCTCCCCACTTAGAGTTTTGCTTAACAGGTGTCATGGGTGATTCCAGACACGAGTAAAAGCTGGTGTGTGCAAGTCAAGTGTGTTTCAATTAAAAGACCGTAGACGGAATTAGTCCGATGGACTAAAGGAATCCTTTACTCGTGGGTAAAGAGTACACCCTCTGCAGAGATATTAAACCTATTAGAATAGCCGTGTCCATGGTTAAGGACTACAGTCTGGGATGGGTCAAGTGTCGGTCTTAGTGTCGGCCTTCGAAGGAGGAACTACTAAACCCGAATATTGATTATGACTTGTGATATATGATGGTTATGATTATTATCATTATGGACTAACCTTTTGCATTGTTTGAAATAATGAATATCCCTGGGACGGTACCACCCCCTGGATATCCACTATGATTATGTTTTTTTTATATATAAGCCCTTTATGTGGCATCGCTCAGACGCCTGACTGTGGCAGGTTCGTTATTTCCTTTACTTACAGGCCCTTTATGTGGTGTCGCCCAGACGCCCGACTGTGGCATGCTTGTTATTTTATTTACTTTATAAGCCCTTTATGCGGTGTCGCCCAGATGCCCGACTGTGGCATGCTTGTTATTTTATTTACTTCATAAGCCCTTTATGTGGTGTCGCTGAGACGCCCGACTGTGGCATGCTTGTTATTTATTTACCTTATAAGCCCTTTATGTGGTGTCGCTAAGACGCCCGACTGAGGCATGCTCACTTTTACTATCCTTTCAAGACGTCGCTTCAGACATCCGATCGGTGCATTTTATTCCTATTCTGTCATTGCATATTCCGGTTGCATATAAATAACCTGCTTGCATGCATCAAGATTTTATTTATGACTGACGATGTGATCATAGAATATTTCAGTGTATGTTGATCAATTATATTATACCTGTGTTCTAAATGTTTGCGAGTACATTCAAAGTACTCACTGGCTTGTCCCTGGCTATTGTCTTGGCCAGATTGCTTGCTTGGAGAGGAGCGTGGCGATGACAGCCTCGGACCTAAGCAACGGTGATAGCAGCCTCGCGAAGATAGGAGTTAACCTGGTCAGCTGTTCCTGTTGGGAAATGGAGTCCCATAGACCATGGTGATCCACAAACCGCTTCCGCCCTCAATCACTAGAAACCATTTGATGTACTCATAGGCCACAATGGTCTTGTACTACACATTTTTTTATTTTTGCTTGGAATTTCTGTATCAAGTTGGTGCCTCATCAGCTAACAGTAATCCTGGGGCTGGTGAGCACAACGGCCATTTTCTGGAAATTAATACCCGGAAAACCGGTCGTGACAGACTTGGTATCAGAGCCAGGCTGACCATTGGCTAATCCTATCTTAGCCAGGTCGATAAACTTAGGCAGACCAACCCATCAAGCCAATCCCCAGCCAAGCTTCTCGTGCAAGATAGCCACACAGTGACCCAACACCTTTTGACAGTCGGTGCCCAACCTATCAACCTAACCTGTCGCTCATGCGCCAGTGATCAAATCTTAAATAGTCCTTTCTCACAAGCGTGCGAAGGAAGACTCCGTCCCCTTTTTCCTATAAAAAGGGGCACGGCACAGCCTCTACCCCAAACCGAGCCACAATGCCTGGACCTGTCGTGCACAATGAGACCACAGCAACCAACCTTGGAGGCTTTGTGACCATACTCGCAAACCTCACTCGTCGTGGCTATGCGTTAGAAGAGCCCCCAGAATATGTTGTGTACCAAGGACCCATGAGCGGTGAGAACCATCTATTCTGGGCCACTGTACACATCTACGGTAGGGGTCTAGAGCCCGAGCGCCCCTACAGGTTCACCGGAAGAACAACTTCCTTTGAGCTTCAAGCCATCCAACTAGCTGCTCGAGAAGCTATAGTTCATCTCCGGCACTTGTCGCCCAGAGTTAACTGTCGCTCGTTCCACTACTACCCCAGACGTGAAGGGTATGGTAGACCACCCCGAGTTGCCAACGGAGATCACGAGACGGATCCTGCATTGTTGCACCTGGTGCGCTATGTAAGTGCACTAGAGGAACTGTGCGATCAAATCACTATCGATCTAATCGCAGCTCGTGGAGAGCTGGTTCGTCGAGCCCCGGCGAGAGAAGAAAACGAGCCCAACGCCGACAACCCAGTCGTGCTGTTTGGACACCCGATCGAGTCCCTGAGATCTGCCCCAGCCATCGGCCAAGGTGCTGCGATAACCCCAGAAGTGCTTCGTCGCATATTGGGAGCACACTCCAACGGGATTGTGGCCAACAATCCCCGAGATGGTCCTCATCGCTACCCCGAGCCTGCAGCCCCTCAACCCACTCCACCTAATTCCGACGACGAAACCCGTGTAGGAGCCTCAAGGCACGCCCGCTTGGATGTAAACGAGGTAGACTAAGTCACCCGAGTCGTATCGAGTTCCAGTGTACCCTCACTTTGTAATCGTGTGGCCTTGTAATTTTAATGCCGCCTGTTGTCGTGCCTCTATTTTAATAGTAGCCTTGCCTGGATACGCCAGTATGCAGTATAAGATTTCTATCCCGGACACAGTTACCAAAAACCACCCCGTCAACCCCACAGTAACACATCACTATAGTGAAATATGTGAATCTGTGGCTTGACCCCGACCCTTGGGACAGAGCTGAAATTTTCTTTACCATTCACCTCGGTAAAAATGACCCAGCTCCGGTGCTATAAAAAGGCCACCGCGTGACCTTGCCAAGCACCCTCACAACCATTTCCTAGCCATGCCGAGCCCTAGCATTTATCTGAGAACCCCAGATGCAACCCCAGGTAGTTTTGTCAAGATATTGCGGGATTTTACCTGCAGTACCATGGCGCTACCCAGCCACCCCAGTACGAGCTGTTCAAATCAAGAATTACCCCTTCCACCTCAAGATATTGGGCAGCAGTGCACATCCCTCTCGTAAACTCAAACCACGACCCAACAGAGGTCTCCTTCGTGGGGAAATCTATGCCAACCCCACAGATGGCCATAGAAGCTGTTGCATACGAAGCGCTTGCTCGCCTTCGATTCGCGGTACCCTATGCCAGCGAACGAGGGTATTATTACTTTCCGAGCCGTGCAGCACCCAGAGGAGTGACATCTTTTCCCGGTGGACGCATTGAGAGAGACCCAGTCCTGGCCAACCTTGTCCAGTACGTCATCGCTCAAGAGCGTTTAACCCAACGCGTGATGGGTTTTCTCCAGAGCCTCGCAGATTTAAATCCTCAGATCGCCATCGGCAGAGCACTAAGGCCCGACCAGGAGAGACACGTGCATCGACTGGTCAATCCACTTCCCCCGATAGAGGAGGAGTGTATCCCAGTGCCAGAGACATTTTCTAGGGACCCCGTCCAGTTGCCGTTTCCATTTTAGAACGTTGCTGCGGTCTTCATTAATGCGACATTTATTTATGTGTGTGACTTATGTGTGATACCCTGAGTTTGTACGGCAAGTCAATTAATTGGTTTCTACTAATGTGCGTAGTTTTTGTTGTGGTTTATGCTCCTTTAAATTAACTGTTTTTCCCTCGCGAAATTCTGGAGTGAGATTTCTTTCCCTGAGTTGCTACATCTACACTTTCTCACGGCGTGGATTTATTAATTTCACACAGCACCACGCAGCAGACTCACAACCATAATCATTCGGACACATACACTGTTTGCAAAACTTTGCAACAGTGTTGCATCCAGCTAATCACCCCCTGACAACGGTTAGCACCCGGCACACCCCATCTACTCCTCATGATCACCACCACCTCGGAGAGCCAACACTCGAGCAGCAGCATCGCGACGATCGTCGAGGATCATCGCGCACAGGAGCACGGAGAGCCCCAGCAGTGTCGCCAGCCCTCCGCATATCAGGATCGCAAACCAGTCCGGCATCGCCTCCGCCATTAGAGCCTCACCCGAGCTTCTGTAAGCAGTAATGGAGAAAGAAGGAGGAGGAAAAGTGAGGCCAGGTGTGAGGAAGAAGAGAGAGGCACCTCGACCGTTTTTATAGCTCGAGCTCGGTGTACGGTGGGCGAAGTCCACCAACGCCGCTCGTCGCCGATCGCCGGTGTTCGGAGTCGAATCCGCGAGCAGTGCCGACAGCACGCTGGCCCGCGAGGTGAGTGCATGCTGCACCGGCAGCTTGCACGCCGCGCACTACCGCAGTACGGCCTAGATGCCCTACGCGCTAGGCGTCGCCAGTGGAGAAAGCGCGCGGGAGAGAGGAAGAAGAGAGAACCAGAGGGAGAAGAAGAGACTGACAGTGGACCCCGGGTCCACCTATCAGCCAGAGGGAGCACTGTGCTCTCGGGTACGACCAACGTATATTTAAATTTAGAAGTTATTCTAAATTTATATCTAGCGTAGAATCCCACGTTTTTGTCCCGAACCGTAGATTTTTCCACGCGGCACCAGTATTCACACTGTGGTTTTTCACCACTTATTGCCCTCTCACTATAGCCACATCTTTATTGCGTAATATTTTGTTAACACAGCTTTTAACAAATCTCGAGGACGAGATTTTTCTTAAGGGGGGTAGTGCTGTGACACCCCAAAAATTTGGCCTTGTTTTAGTGAATTAAAAATTTTGCCAGGAATTAAAACTTTGAATTTCTGAGCTCCATTTTGATTTTTCTTTAAATCATTTCCTTCCTTGTTATGATGAGTTTTTCCCAAAGAGAAAACTTTTCAAATATGTCATTGGACATATTTAATCTCTCAAGAGAAACTTTCCCTTATTTAATATAACTAATTAAATAATTAAGTTGCTTGATCTTTACTTTCTTGAAAATGGTTTTTCAAGGTTATATGGCCATATTTGAACTACAACCATTTGATAAATTCACTTAAAATTTCAACCAAAATTTGGAGATGTCATGTGATGTTTTTAAATCACTTTTATACAAAAATATTTTTTATTCATGAAATATTCTGAGCTCTACACTCAATTTTTCTTCTCTGGTCCAGAGTGCAATTTGCACTACAACCCATTTAAATAATTCTTTCTAGTCTCCACCAAAATTATGGGATGTTGGTAGTAGCATATGATTCAACATTATGCAAAAACCTAGTGCTGTTCTTTGAAAAATTTGAGTGAATCAACCTCATTTTCATTCTGGTCCAGCCTTGTGATTTCTACTGCAACCCTATTTAATTTTGCTCCAATGATCTTGTGCTTTCTCCTACTTGTAGACAGCCCTACCAAACCCCTAAGTCCAGGAGAATGCACCCATTGGATTAATTTTGGTTCATGAAATAATGTCATTTATTTCCTGTCCAGAATTGTAGTTTTGCAAAACTTGCACTAACAAGTTTGTGCTTTTCACAAACTAACCCTACCACTCTCTCTTTCATCTAAAGAGGCCACCATCTGGAGTTTTTGGCCACTCCAAAACTTCCCTAAGTGCCCTTGGCATTTTGTCAAACACCTTATGGGCAGGATCTGTTTTGGCATGAATTGTGGCATTGCACTGTGAACCTGATCCCCTGACCAAACCAGCATGTCCACTAGACTCCCCGTTACTCCTAACCTAGATCTGCTAAATGCCAGCCTCACCCAAGCTCTGTAGCATGCTCTGGCATTACGTCGAGCACGTCCCGTGCACACCCGGAGCGCGAGCAGAGCGTGCGTTTGGCACGCACGCGCGCCGAGCCGACACACTGGCCCCCACGGTTTTGGCCCGCTCTGCAGCACCATGCCACGCGCTCCCCTCCTCACAGCAACGCGCCAAGCCGCCCTGGCAGCCTACAGCGACGCCGACAGAGCTTTTGGCGGCACACCGGCGTCCGCAGCGCGCCTCTGCCACGGTCGGCGCCGCCAAAGCCACCTCCGCTCGCCAGCTCGCCCCTGGAGCAGTGCCCACTCGTCTACTAGCTCCTGCCGTCATCCCCAGCCACGCTACGTTGCCCTGCAAGCTACAGAGAGGCGGTTCGCCGGAGAGCTTATCCGGCCGCCGCGGAACCGACCTCGACGAGCTATAAAAGGAGGCCCCCGAACTTCCCCGAGCACACAGGCAACCTTAGAATGCTCCCTTAGTTCTCCCATGGCAGCCAATCGACCCGGGGGAGGTCTTCCTCCCCACCTGCGGCAACTGCAGCCGCCACCACTGCCCTGGCCAATTCGGCACCACCAGGGCCTCCTCCTCTCCGCTCTCTCCACCAAGAACTTCCTCATCCTCCCGTGAATCTTTTCCACTACTCGATTTCGATTGGGGCTCACTGCGGGAGAATTTTCACTCCACCCCCGAAGCCTCCTCCGCCGCGAAGCTCGCCGCCGGCAGCTCCCTCCGTCCCCACTGGCCTGGCAACCACCGGGATGACCGCACTGGAGTGGCGCATCCATCCCCGCCCTCAGGGCCCCGCGAAGAGCTGCCAGTCGCCGGCGACGATCGCCTGAGCTCCGCCTCCGCTCGGGACAGAGGAAGGAGGGGAAAGAGAGACTAGTCAAACCTGACTAGTGGGACTCCCTGGACCCACTGTCAGCGACCCCGTGCCTGTCCACGTGGGATTAAGTGAAGGCGTAAACCCCCCAGTACGTCTCCCCCGCTCCGAAAGCGTATTCCCCTCCGAAACGTTTTCTTTTCTGTTTTATTTTAAAAACAGATTTTGACCACAACTTTGACTGCCTATAACTTTTTAAATATAACTCCAAATGAATTGATTCTTTTTCCTACCTCTCTCAAATATTGTCTAGTTTATTTTAAGATTTATTTGAAAATTTTCCAAACAACTTTTTTGTACTGTTTTTGAAATGTGTGTTAATTCAAATATATTTCGAAATAGGATTTTGGAGAGAGAGAAGAAGCTTTCAAAATTTTTGGAGAGCACCCCCACCTCTCCACACCATTAAAGGCAAGCATTCTGAACCCTGGCATAATGTTTTTGGTGTGTTATTTGACACGTTTATAACACCACCTTATATCGGAGGACTTGTTATTTCATGTGACATGATCATATGCATGGAAGCATATTAGTGATTTCCTTGCTGTTGGAAATGAATATAATTGTGATGGTAATCATCCTCATGTGCCTTGCATGCATGCCGGAAAGGAATCCGGGAAAGCCTCGGCCTTGGGTAGGCGTGAGCTTGTCGCCGGTCCCCGTCGGGACGGTTATGACCGGTATGGCATGGTAAGGTACATTGAGTGGTGATTTCTTCGGTTGAAATATATTTGATATACATTTCATGCAGGGAACTTATAAACCTCCTGAGTCGACTGTAGACCGAGTCTTGTTTCCAGTAACCCCCATACTTGCTATGTACTACCACTTGTCCCTGCCGCAGGTGGGGTATGGTTCAGTAAGTCGTCAACCCCTTTCAAGCACACACCGTACAGAGAGGCCATGGTGGAAGATATCGGTTGTAGCCGGTAGGCATGCCACCTGGTCCGAGGGCATGGGTGTTTCCGGTTGGGACCGAGAGGGGAGGCCACCCCTTAGAGCGCGCGATATAAATTTGATCCCATGCTACGCGAGGTTGTAGCCTCCCCACTTAGAGTTTGCTTGACAAGTTTCGTGGGTGATTCCAGACACCGATGAGTTAAGCTGGTGTGTGCAAGTTAGGCGTGTTTTCAACTAAAAGACCATAGACGGAATTAGTCCCGATGGACTAAAGGAATCCGTTACTCGTGGGTAAAGAGTACACCCTCTGCAGAGATTAAAACCTATTCGAATAGCCATGTCCATGGTTAAGGATTATAGTCTGGGATGGGTCAAGTGTTGGTCTTAGTGTCGGTCTTCGGAGGAGATATTATTAAACCAAACTTGGATACCGACTAGTTACTTGCGAGGACCATGATTATTATTTTGTGATGGACTAACCCATTGCATTATTTATATTATCAAATATCCCTGGGATGGTTCTACCTCCTGGATATTCATTGTGATATTTACTTTATAATCCCTTTATGTGGCGTCGCTCAGACGCCCGACTGTGGCATTTCTTTTTAAAGCCCTTTATGTGGTGTCGCTCAGACGCCCGACTGTGGCATTTCTTTTAAAAGCCCTTTATGTGGTGTCGCTCAGACGCCCGACTGTGGCATTTCTTTTAAAGCCCTTTATGTGGTGTCGCTCAGACGCCCGACTGTGGCATTTCTTTTAAAGCCCTTTATGTGGTGTCGCTCAGACGCCCGACTGTGGCATTTCTTTTAAAGCCCTTTATGTGGTGTCGCTCAGACGCCCGACTGTGGCATTTCTTTTAAAGCCCTTTGTGTGGTGTCGCTCAGACGCCCGACTGTGGCATTTATTTTAAAGCCCTTTATGTGGTGTCGCTCAGACGCCCGACTGTGGCATTTCTTTCAAAGCCCTTTATGTGGTGTCGCTCAGACGCCCGACTGCGGCATTTTATTTCCCACTCCATTATTGCTTATTCACGTTGCATATAAATAACCTGCTTGCATGCATAAAAGATGTTTTATTTATGACTGACGATGTGATCATAAAATTTTTCCGTGCATGATTATCAATTATATTATACCTGTGTTCCTAATGTTTGCGAGTACATTCAAAGTACTCACTGGCTTGTCCCTGGCTATTGTCTTGGCCAGATTGCTTGCTTGGAGAGGAGCGTGGCGATTGACAGCCTCGAGACCTAAGCAACGGTGATAGCAGCCTCGCGAAGATAGGAGTTAACCTGGTCAGCTGTTCCCGTGGGAAATGGAGTCCCATAGACACTGATGATTCACAAACCGCTTCCGCCATTGACCACTAGAAACCCAATTGTTGTACTCACAGGCCAGAATGGTCTTGTACTACATATTTTGTATTTTGCTTGAGATTTCTGTATCAAGTTGGAGCCTCATCAGCTAACAGTAATCCTGGGGCTGATGAGCACGATGGTCTTTTTCTGGAAATTTATACCCGGAAAACCCGGTCGTGACAGACTTGGTATCAGAGCAGACTTGGTATCAGAGCCAGGCTGACCATTGGCTAATCCTATCTAGCCGGGTCTATAAAATCTAGGTAAACCAACCCATCAGGCCATAACCAAACCCCAGCCAAGCCTCTCATGCAGGATAGCCACATAGTGACCCCCGACACTTTTTGCAGTCGGTGCCCAACCTATCAACCTAATCTGTCGCTCATGCGCGAGTGACCAAATCCTGAATAGTCTTTTCGCAAGCGTGCGAAGGAAGACACCGTCCCCTTTTCTATAAAAGGGCACGCTAGCCTCAACCCACTCCAGCTAATTCTGACGGTGAGACCCGTGGAGAAGCCTCGGCATCCACAAGGCACGCCCGCTTGGATATGAACGAGGTAGACTAATTTACTCGATTAGTACCGAGCCTTAGTACGGCCACGCCCTGTATTTGAGTGTCGCCATGATTGAATGATGTTTGCCTGGACGCCTCGATTTTTTTTACCATGCTTGTGTACGTCGGTGAACGGTTGCATTTTACTCCGAGCGTACCAAAAACCAACCCCGGCCACACAAAGTTTGCACTATGAGTAAGCTTTTTTTTTGGTTCCAACTAACAGGGAAGATATTTTCAAAAAAAAAACAACCCTTATCAAATCTCGAGGACGAGATTTTTTTTAAGGGGGGTAGTGTTGTGACACCCCAAAATTTTGACCTTGTTTTAATAAATTAAAATTTTGCCAGGAATTAAAAACTTTTATTTTCCGGACACCCTTTTGAGTTTAAACCTTTTTCTCCCTTGTTATTATGGAGTTTTCCCCCAAAATGAAAACTTTTCAAATATGTTATTGGAATTGTTTAACCTCTCAAGAAAAACTTTTCTTTTATTAGTAGAACTAATTACATAATTAATTTACTTAATTTGTATTTTCTTGAAAAATGGTTTTCCAAGGTTATATGGCCATATTTGAACTACAACCATTTGATAAATTCACTTAAAATTTCAACCAAAATTTGGAGATGTCATGTGATGTTTTTAAATCACTTTTATGTAAAAATATCTTTTATTCATGTAATATTTTGAGCTCTGCATCAATTTTTCTTCTCTGGTCCAGAGTGCAATTTTGCACTGCAACCCATTTAAATATTTCCTTCTGGCCTCCACCAAAATTATGGGATGTTGGTAGTAGCATATGATTCAACTTTATGCAAAAACCTAGTGATGTTATTTGAAAAATTTGAGTGAATCAACCTCATTTTCATTCTGGTCCAGCCTTGTGATTTCTACTACAACCCTATTTAATTTTGCTCCAATGATCTTGTGTTTTCTCCTACTTGTAGACAGCCCTACCAAACCCCTAAGTCCAGGAGCATGCAACCATTGGCATATTTTTGGTTCATGAAATAATGCCATTCACATCCTGTCCAGATTTGAACTTCTGCAAAACTTGCACTAGCAAGTTTGTGCTTTTCACAAACTAACCTCACCACCCTCTTGTACATCTAAAGAGACTTCTATCTGGAGATTTTGGCCCCTCCAAGAACTGCCTAGATGCCTGTGGCATTCTATCGAGCACCCTGTAGGCATGACCAGTTTTGACATGAGTCTTAGCTTGCACTGTGATCTTGCTTCCCTTGCCTAAAT
>NW_024119047.1:0-11065 GCF_003073215.2 Triticum urartu
TCTTTTGTTTGTTTCTGGTTTTTGTAGTTTCTTTTGTTTTATTTTTTTTTGTTTTATAAAATATACCACTAGCCCCTAAATTAGTATTTATAAATACTCTATTGCCACATTAATTTCTCATACCTAATAAAATAGTTTAATGTTTTAATATTTATAAAATGCATCTAATTATTTGTATAAGCCACTGTTTTATTTAGTTCAGTGCTTTTAATTATTTTATAAAAATGTGATCCTCCACCATAATTACCTAAGCATTATTTGCCACCTCTAAAACATTTTAATTTTAATGTTTGAAAACTTTACCGTTTGACCTGATTTTGAATTTTTGAATTCGAACGGGATTGAACCATCGTGAGATCTACAACAGTAAGAGTGGTGACGTGGCATCATTAGCAGAGGTTACTGTAGCTTGATTATCCGGGCGTCACAATCATATACTAGTATCCTAGGTGACCTTATTTATTGCCATGCATAACACATAGTAACATAGCATTTATTATGATACAGTATCATGATATGATACTCAACCCTCTCTTTCCTCATTTAATTCTATGCCACCTCAGCAAAATAGTCTAGTTGACATGCATGATACTAGCTATGATACTCCCATTACGACCAGCCTGATCCGGATCTCGCGGCGCGGCTTCAATTTCGCTCACGTTAAATCATGATTGATTACGATCTGCCAGCACTAATTTTGTTGCATTAAAATTGCAACATTGTCACAAAAAAGAGAGCTGCTTGTAGAATTCGTTCCTTTGACATGGGTGGATGCATGTTTTAAGATTCCACTAAGTAACCATCTGGACCGACTCCATGTTTTGTTTAGGTATGGGCTAGGTTATTTTTGTACTTATGTAATGATCAAAGAAAATATCTAATTTCTCCAAGCCATGCCATTTACAAGTGGGGATTTTTATGAGGTATTTTTTTGCACTCATGGTGGAGATTTCTATGAGGTAATTTTACACCCACAAAAAAATCAATGGTAAATTTTACCCAGGGAAAAGTTTTTGAAACACACCCGGTAACTTTTCACCCTGGGATGAAAATTATTTAAAAATATACCCTAAAAATTTATATTAAATATTATGATAATATACGCATAATAGAGCTGATAACTCACATACAAATATCATGATAACCTTTTGAAAAGGAAAAAAAAGTTGTTAAAAAGATATCGTGATAACTTGTGTGTATGTAGCATGCATGGTAATATATAAATAACAAAGCTGATAACTCACATACAAACACCTTGATAATTTTTAATGAAAAAAACTTGTTGGACAACATACCACGATAGCTTGTGTGTAAGTAGCATGATAATACATACACAAGAGAGCTGATAACTTACATACAAACAACACGATAACATCAACTAATTTCCAAACGTTCGGTATGAAACCCCTAAACCCCTCCTTAAAAAAACAGAACAAAAAACCCCAGTGCCTGGCAGCTGCTGACGCGTGGCTACCTTTTAGTCCTGGTCGATGTAATCAACCGAGACTAAAGGTCCTCCTACCTGGGCGCCCCACAGGGGCCACGTGAAGCTCCTTTAATCCCGGTTCGTAACACAACCGGGACTAAAAGTGGGGCCCTTAGTCCCGATTGTTTAGTCCCGGTTGCAGAACCGGGACTAAAGACCCTTACGAACCAGGTTTAATGCCTTGTTTTCTACTAGTGTATACTTATAGATTGATTTCAGTCTTTTTTGTATGTTATAGTTTGAGACACCCTGAGAACACTTATGTACCTCGGTCTTGATAATTTTGGCGGCGCGGGGGGGGGGGGGGGGGGGGGAGTATCCCCCGGTGACTGTTGTGTGAATATCATGATAACTCACACACCACAGATCTGATAAGTTATGTGCCTCGGTCCTGATAACTTTGGCCAGAGGGGAGTGGTGATGAAGTATCCCCCGGTAACTGTTGTGTGAATAGCATAACTGACACACCGCATATCTGATAACTTAGGTGCCTCGATCCTGATAACTTTGGCCGGGGGGTGATGAAGTATCCCCCGATAACTGCTGTGTGAATAGCACGATAACTATCACACTATCACACATCGCAGATCTGATAACTTATGTGCCTCGGTCCTGATAACTTTGGCCGGGGGGGGGGGGTGATGAATTATCCCCTGGTAACTGTTGTGTGAATAACATGGTAACGCACACACTTCAGATCTCATAAATTATGTGCCTCGGTCCTGATAACTTTGCCGAGGGGGGGGGTGATGAAGTATTCCCCAGTAACTGTTGTGTGATTAGCATGATAACTCACACACCGCGGATCTAATAACTTATGTGCCTCGATCCTCATAACTTTGGTGAGGGGGCAAAATTGTTGAAATATACCCTCGGTAATTTCGATGTGAATTGCATGGTAATTTAATTGACATAGTCATAACAAACTACGTACAAATACCACGGTTACTTTGAATCGGGAGATTTTTTATTTTTATGTAATCAGGCGATGATGAGGATTCGTAAGAAATAATCTTAGATCAAGGAAAACAATGTTCAATCAATTCTGAAAACAATGCTTCGGCTTGTACTTGATTTGGGAGGAGTTGAGTAGATTGGGAGTGTCCACCGGCAGTCCTCTCCTGGACCAAAATTTTGAAGATTGCCAAGATGCACCATCTCACAACATAGTTACTATGTGTAATATTAACCAATAGGGTTATTTTGTAGTTATTGGACTAGATGTATTATAGTTACCAACTTGGTTACTATACAGTTATCGGGCTAGATGTAATATAGTTATCAACATGGTTAATTTTTGTAGTTATCGGGCTACATGTGGGATAATACACCCTTCAATAACTTATTCATAAATATCATGATAATTTACACACCATAAACCTGATAACTCATGCACAAGCACAGTGATAACTTTGACCCAGTAGAAAAAGTTGAAGACATCCCTTACAGCTTCTGCTAAATAGCATGATAATTTACACAGCATAAACCTGATAACTCATGCACAAACATGATGATAACTTTGACCCAGTAAAAAAAGTTGAAGACACCCCCTATAGCTTCTGCGTAAATAGTATGATAATTTACACACCATAAACTTGATAACTCATGCACAAACATGGTGATAACTTTGACCCAGGATAAAAAGTTGAAGACATCCCCCTACACCTTCTGCGTAAATAGCATAATTTTTTACACACCACAACCCTGATAACTGATGCGCAGACACCGTGATAACTTTGACCCACGGAGGAGCTGTTTAAAAACATCACCGATAACTTCCGTGTAAATAGAGTGGTATTGTATGCAACGTATACGTGATAACTTATGCGTAAATACCACGACAACGTTGGTTCGGGGGTGGTGGGAGGGGAGGAAGTTGTTCGAAAACATACCCCCCCCCCCTCCCAAATAACTCTGTACGCACCGTGGACTTGATAACACATGTACAAACACCATGATAACTTTGACCGTGGGGAGAAAGTTGTTTAAAAACATACCCTCGATAACTTATGTGGTTTTTTGTCCATGAGTTATCAGGTTCGTGGCGTATAAATTACCATGCTTTTTACGAACAAGTTATTGGGGTGTGTTACAACATTTTTTTTCTGTAGGTGAAAAGTTACCGTGATGTTTGTGTGAGTTATTAGGTTCGGAGCTTATAAATTACCATGCTCTTTACGGAGAAAGTTATGGAAATGTGTTACAACAATTTTCTTCCCTTGGGTTAAATTTTACCTTGGTGTTTGTGCTCGAGTTGTCAGGTATGTGTTGCACATAATTACCAGGTCTATGGTGCAAAAATTATCATGTTATTACGCATAAATTGCTGAGTTATGTCAACAACTTTTTTTAGGTTAAAGTTGCCATAATGTACTTTAGAAAAAAAAGTTACCACTATGTTGTACAGAAAAGTTATCACCGTACAAAAGGGAAGAAAAAATGGGTATATTCACCTCATGTTATTACACAAAGCAGCTGACTATCTAGAAAAACAAAACAAAAGACAGTACAAAAGGGAAGAAAAAATCGGTGAAAAAGAAAATAAAGAAAATGGTTTCTCATGGTCGCGTCATGTACATGTATAAATATTATCCAACCTCACCATAGCTAGAATTTAAGCTAGGTCAGCTGGTTACGAACAATTATGGTGAACCATAGGTAGTGGGTTCAAGTCCCACCTTGTACGTCTTTTTGTTTTTACTTTTTTTTACCACGCCGAAAAAAAGGGGAGAAGGGGAGGGGAACGAAGCCGGAGAAGTGGATCGAAGGAGATTAACTCGATCGTGCAGATCGGTTCCTTAAAGTCCGACTGGTAGGATATTAGTCGTGTCCTTGTGCTAACGACCTCGTTAGCGACAGATCCGCACGATCGCTTCTCCTGCTCCCCGCTTTGTTCCCCTCCTTTCTCCCGTTTTTTTTTCTGGTGTGGTAAAAAAAATGTACGAAGTGGGAGTCGAACCCACTACCTACGGTTCACCATAGCTATTCACAACCAACCGAACTAGCTTAAATTCTGGCTATAATTAGGTTGGGTAATATTTATACCGGACTGTGGTAAACATATCCGCACTACCTCTTGATTCAAGATCGCTTGTCATATCTATCTGGTCTAGTTTCAAGTTGTGATTACATAGAATGCCAATAAATATTTGTGCTTCTACATACGCGACCAGAAAAACAAGCTGTTTTTCTTTCTTTCTTTTTTATTTACCAAATTTCCTTTCCTTTTGTACATGGTAATCCATGCATCACAGACCTGATAACTCGCGCGCCGCTGTAACCTTTTGACCCTAGATAAAGTGTTGTAATAATACACCTCGATAACTTATCTGTAAAAGAGCATGGTAATTATACGCCACGAACCTGATAACTCACTCACAAATCTCTGTGGTAACTGTGAAGAAAAAGTGTTGTTGTAACACACCCCAATAACTTATCTGGAAAAAGAGCATGATAATTTATTACGCCATGAATCTGATAACTCACGCACAACACACTATGGTAAATTTTCTGACCACGTGAATTTTTGTTGTTGTAACAAACCCCAATAATTTCTTTATAAAGAGCACGGTAATATATAAGCCACAAACCTGTTCACTCACTCACAAACACTGCTTAACTTTTCGCCTGAAGAAAAAAAGTTGTTGTAACATACCCCGGTAACTTTTTTGTAAAGAGCATGATAATGCATATGCACGAACCTGATAACTCATGCACAAACACCATGATAACTCACGCACAACAAATATTTTCGCCCAAGTAAAAAGTTACTATGGTGTTTTGTACATAAGTTATCAGATGTGTGGGCACACAAAAGTTACCGGAGTTACATTTTAAACAACCATTTTTCCTCAGATTAAAGTTATCAGGGTATTTGTACCTAAGTTATCAGGTTTGTTGTTGTATATTATCATGCTATTTATACAGAAGTTATCACGGATGTGTCTTCAACATTTTCTTTCCCGGATGAAAATTACCGTGGTTTTTGGACCTAAGTTATCAGGTAAGCGGTGCGTATATTACCATATTATTTTACACATAAGTAATTGAAGATATGATTTTAAGAAAGAAAAATCACAAGTCAAAGTTATCACATTGTCTGTGCCCCTAAGTTATCTGGTCTATGGTGCGCATATTTCCATACTATTTATATTGAAGTCATCAAGTTGTGTATTTAACCACTATTTTCTGCCGGGTCAAAAATACCGTGAGTATTACGTACCATTGAAGATGTCGGAGTATATTTAAGCAACTTTTTTCTGGGTCAAAGTTAACATAATATTTGTTCATCAAGTTATGAGATCTATATCTCGCCAAAAACAAGTCGTTTACGTGGGCCACACCACTAGCACGCTATAAGGATGTTTGTACAAAAGTTATCATGATTTTTGTATATAAGTGATCAAGTTTGTTATGCGTAAGTTACCATGCTATTTACACATAAATTATCGTCAAACAACACTCCCCCACTGGACCAAAATTATCATGTATATGGTACTTATATTATCATGCTATTTTCACACGAGTTATTGGGGTGTGTTTCAAAAATGGTTTTTCACCTGATCGAAGTTTCTACAATATTTGTATGTAAGTTATCAAGGTTGCGGTGAATAAATTATCATGTTAAGACCATGAACTCAGCTCATATCTATGTACAAAGAGTACAAGAGTCTAGTCTTATATGTTAAATCGTGAGCTCAACTCACATCTCTAATTTATTTTTGATAAAAATGTATGTTTTGTATATTTTTTGGTAAAAAGTTTGTAGGAAAAACTAAAAACGACAGCGGAAGAACACTCGATCAGATATGTGAGTAGAAAAGCCTACCTCAACATAAAGGTATGAAAAGTACGTAACAAGAATCAAATCACAACATAGAGTTTGTTTAGCTGGATCTATCAGATCCCAGGTTCGACTCCCCCAACACTCCTATTTTTTTACCAAAATTTAAAAAAAGACAGCCCAAAAAAGGCTCGAGCGGGGACGAGCGAGACGTGCGGGAATTGTGGATCGAGAGCGTGCGAGAGCGGGAGCGATCGTAAAGAAAGATTGAAGGAAAAAAAACAGGCGGAAGCGATCGTACGGCAGGAAAATAGCATTCTCGTTAGGGCATGTACAATGGTTGATAAGGCGGTCTTATCTTAAATCTTGCATGTAATTTAGAGATGATAAAAAAGTATGTCTACAATGGATTATATCTTAGTCTTATCTTCAATAACTTGTCATTCCTTAAAATATGGTGAGACAAATTGTGCTAAGAGATCATCTCTTGTCTTCTCTTAAATAAGAGAAGACAAGTCTTTTTTTTTGAGTTATCTCTTTTCCACCTCATCATTTATCCTACGTGGCACTCCTAAGATAGCACCATTGTACATGCCCTTAATCATAAGCATGATAATAAGTTAACTGAAGCAGCCAGACATATTGTTTCATTTTTCTGTCATTCGAAACCGAGATACAGAGGCTGTCGAGGAATCTGTCTACTTGTTTGTTTCTGCTACTTGTGATCTCAAGTCCTTCGAATTTTTTGGTCCAGTTTGTAACGTCAAGTTTTATCCCTCCTCCCAGACCAATGTGTACTGCATTAACATTGCCTTCTAAAATGAACTACTGTAGAATCAACATCACTCGACATGTAGTGCTAGCTAGTCCAGTCCATGCGCATGCAAAGGCCAAATCATCATCTGTTAGGCAACAGAAAATAGCAGCTCTGGACATGCGACATAGAGCAAACCGTGACAAAGGCCAAGAACAGCATGTAAAAATAAAAGTGCCACCAGTCAAGACTACATGGTTAATCACAAGACTCAAGTTGCCTCATAGTGACCGTCATTCCTATTGACTGAAAATACTCCATAAACATAATCTGGCAGCATACCAAGCAAATACCCAAGCAATGTGCACCAATAAGATCCAGATATATATGCCTTGCTATATAGAAAACCACACATGAAGGAAATATGACAGAGAGACGGGCAGGTCATGTAAACCCAAGAATATTAACATGCAGAAAATCTGCCCGACTCAAATGGCAATTTGTTGTACCCATGAAGGATGAACTTAGAGAAAGCATAGAGAAATGTTTGTTCATGATTTTTGAGTGAAAGATATTATGTAAGAGATAAGAAAAAACAGTGGAATCTTTTGGGAATTATGATAAACCAAAACAATGACAGTGATAACTATAGCCTTGCACTCTGATCAAGCATCCTCATCTCACTACATGGACAGCGCAATGTACTATTATGTCCACACACACACACCAAAAAATTGCAACTAATAACGAACAAATACCTAACAGTTTCGTGGAGCTACTGGATTAAGTGAGAGCTCTATGAGATCTTTTGTTTCTGAACCAAATGAGAGCTCTATAAGATCCCCATGCAGTCACACAGCTCATATCATGTTAGTCTGTTAGATCTATGAACTTATAGCTCAATATTCCAGTTAAATTTTATACTCTTTAGTAGCATCGCTTGCTAAAGAAAACTGCAGCAACATCACATTGGCGCTTGACATGTAGGTGTGTAGCACAAACAAAATAATCTAGATCAGTTAAGAAATACCAGCGAGCACTACCTCTGGAGCATCTGCTCACCGAAGATGCCCCTTTTGCGAGATGAATTTAGAGACTAAATCAAAGTTGGGATGGCAAATTCTAGAATTAGGCCACTCTTTGCAGATAATCCATTCACCCATTGACGCACACAACGACACAGGAAACTGCCAAACTAACAAATAAAAGCCAGCACTAATATGAGAAAAACATGCAGGCACCGCTGCACCCATCGCCGGGGACCACCCTTTCTGCAAAGGTAGTTTTATCAATGTGATTCAAAGAGGAGATGACATGGTACTATATATATATATATATATATATATAGCAATTTAAGTAAGCATAATATTAATTAAAACCTTCAATTATTACATTGCACTTGAAATTTGTTGGAGCAAATTTCAAACACAATTTTCAATCTGCTCGGGCATTCAATCTTTGATGGTTCCCTAACAGATACTAGTATATTGTTACCTAAGAGTTGTTCATGAATCATAAAAGAAGAAAGACATAGTTATACCTAGCGGATTGTAGAAACTCATGTACGGAATCAAAGAATGGAGGTTTTCTCTCCTCAGTCGCGCCTTCCACTCTAGTGTCTTGAGATCAATCTCATAGATGCCAAGATCCGTGTTCACGAAAATGATATCACCGCCCTCCACAGATCCAATCAGTCTAGGTGTTATCTTTGGATTTTTAATAGGGAGAAGGTTCTTGAGATCACAAGTCTATAATTAATCCATGACACAACTCCATTGGAATCTATTTGTCTCGACCACGCGTAGAGGGTTAACCTGTCCACATGTGCAAACCCCAGACTGTCATCCTTCATGGCCATGAGGATAGGGGCATGAACAGCGACAGACTCGGCAATCGGCGCATCAATCAATGATAACGAATCAGAGCTCAAGCTGTACTTCAGAATTCCTACACGATCATCGTCATATCTGTACCCAAGCAGGAAGTGAAGTGCGTCGTTGACAAGGACAGAAGGCATTGGCCGGATGAATGCATCAGCTGCAGCAAGACCAAGACCAGGGCACGGCTCCTTCCACTCATACCAAAAATAAGGACGCGGGTTGCCCCAGTCACTTGTGTCCAGCGACAACACGCACGCGTGCGCAACACACTCACCCTCTTCACTATTGTCCACGCGGACGTAGACCACCTTGAAGGGGGCTGCGTGACACGCGCGGTGGTCGCAGCCGCTCATGGCGCAGAGCACCGCGATCTCGTAGCTATCGGCCCCGCCGTCGGGTCCGTACAGCTCACAAGCACAGCCCGTCAAGGGGTCCCAAACGACGAGCATCATAGGGTAATTGTCATTATCCCTCAGGAGAACCCGGCCATGACGGCAGTCCCATGCATCCAAACGGTGGTGCGTGGACTCGGTGAAGTCTGGAAAGCGCACCCAAAATTTGGAGGTGGAGACAAAGAGCATGGCGGGGTCTTCGTCGTCGTCGCCCGAGCCGTCAGGCCGGGAGTAGAGGAAGCCCAGCATCGGGGGAGTGCCGTGGAGCTCGCGGTAGCGGCCGCAGAAGCCGGGGCCGGTGAGGACGCCGAACCACGGCTTGCTCACGAGTGAGGCCCGCAGGAGCGCCGCGGGCTCGTCCAGTGGAAGGCGGAGGAAGATCTCCTCCACGAGCTCGTCCGGCAGCGGCGGCATGGTCGGCCGGTCGGTGGAGGGTTTCGGGTGGGGATGGGTTTTTTTTATGAGGGAACGGGAGGGGAATAGTTTGAGCTTTGAGGCGAACTGGTGGGCGGAGAGCCGGAGACGAAGGGGATGGAGTCGCGGCCAGTGGCTGTCTCGTGTGGACTCGTCTCTTCGGGTTCCGCTCAGCTAATTTATTGATGGCCCTGGTGGTGGTGGCGCGCGCGACATCCAAAGCACGCATGCATGCCCATTAATAATGGAAAATGTTTAAAATCAGTCTGATGATTTGTTGGTTTCATCCGCATCCACTGCCGTTCGATCGCTGTGGGGCGAAGCCTCTCTCTGTGCCCACGCGAAGCTGCCCATCTATCTGATTCTGACCGCGCAGCTGTGGTAGTGGCTAGACGCACACCTAAAGCTAAGTGGTGCCAGTAACTGTTTAACAATTCCATTCCGTTTCTATTTTCTCACGTGGTGTTTACCCGCGTAGCTACGCATGTACGTGATGAAGTATTCTCAAGAGGAAACACGTAGCAAGTAGCAAACAAAGATTTCAGAACACCATATTCTTTGACTGTGGGTGTTTGTTGGATTTGCTACTAGCAAGCTCATGGTGTCATGGTTGCTTGGATAATGCTTAGGGTAGTGTTCTTGACGCCTTCGCCGCCGCCGCCGTCGTCGAAGCATAGAACCATCGCATCATCATCGGAGCAGCCGGGCTGCCGTCATAGCGTCGACGAAACAGTCGTGACATCGTCACAACATTGTCGTAGCAGGGTAGCATGTTGTCGCAACATCGTCGAAGCAACTAGGCCTTCGTGTGCCTTCATCATAGCATCACCGCGGTTGTCGAAGCACGCGGTCGCAGTATCGCCATGACCGTTCGAAGCATGCCGTCGTCGCGGTTCGTTGCAGTATTGTCGCGACTGTTGAAGCATGCCGTTGCAACATCATCGAAGCATCTGGGTTTGCCATTGTAGCATCACCACAGCTACCGAAGCAACTACTGTCCTCGTCGAAGTACGTGGTCGCAGCATCGTCGTGACCGTTCAAAGCATGTTGTCATTGCGGTTTATTGCAGCATTGTCGCGGCTACTGAAGCTTGCCGATGCAACATCATCGAAACAGTCGGGTTGCCATCATAGCATCACCACGGCTACCAAAGCACCCATCGTCGTCATCAAAGCAGGCCGTCACAACATCATTGAAGCAGACAGGTTGCCGTTGTAACATTGCCGTGACAGTCAAATTACACCGCGGCCGTCAAAGCTTGTCATCCCAACATCACCGAGGCAGCCGGGTATTGTCACAACATCACCGCGGCCGTCGAAGCATGCCATCGTGCGACCGCCGCCGCCATGCCTCACA
>NW_024119048.1:0-11339 GCF_003073215.2 Triticum urartu
GGACCCTTTAGTCCCGGTTTGAGACACAAACCGGGACTAAAGGGCATCGCACCCTTTAGTCTCGGTTCGTGTCTTAAACCGGGACTAAAGGGCTCAGGTGAATCGAGACTAATGCCTTAGCCGCACAAATTGGGACCAATGCTCACATTAGTCCCGATTCGTGACTGAACCGAGACTAATGTGAATATTGCTCCGTGACTAAAGCCCTGTTTTCTACTAGTGACATTACAAAGAACAAGAAAACTCTGTGATTTGGCACAATATCCAGAGTCCAGACTTGCTTACACGTTACCCGTGAGGAGACAGATACACTGCTGAGGTGATAGATCTCATTTTACAACTCATCCCGGACAATCTCTGCCGGCACGGGGTTACCGTGGGGAAACTTGGTAACATCGATCCCTCTGTTCATGCAGGGTAGGACGCCGTTGCGGGAGGGCCAGTTTCCAGGGATGACCTCCTCCGGGCCGTTAATGATGTAGTCGCCGTTTTCCCCAAGGGTGAAGTGAAAGAGAATATACCTATTGTCTTTGAATAGGTAGGCCTGCTTGGGAGCATGTGATGCAAAGGTAGCTCTGATGTCTCTTTCAAACTCGGAGTTGCGAAAGCAATGTAACCATACACCCACTAGTCTAGAAGCACAGGGATAAACGCCTGAACCGAGCACCGCATGGATACAACATGCTGCACGTACGCTAGTTGGATGATTTGAAGTTTGGACCCATTGTGCTGCTGTGATACATGTCTTGAACTACGGCGACTGACCAAAGCGCATCGGCGAGGCTGAAAATTGCGAGGGTTTTGGACACAAGGAATGTCAAGGGGCAGATAATGCGATCGATTTGTTTATAATGGAAAAGTAGTAAAATTGAGTATTTCTTTACAACATAAACCCTATCTGGTTGGTGTCCAGGGGGAGAGCATGACAACATTTTTCCTGGCAATTTAGTCGTATCGAGGGTGATAGCTTCTTCGGAAAAACATGACATTTTCTAGGAGAATGACAGTTTTGAGCCTTCTTTCCAGAAAATGTCATGTTGTTCTGAAAAACTATCACCCCAGACCAACTAAAATTGCCATCAAAGCATTGACAAATGCCACCCTCTCCCAGTGAACGTTAGCTAGATAGGAGGGCCCTTTAACGGAAATCCGAGGCGTTATAACTCGGATGTTTTACCCTTTATGGAATAGATATATGGAACACTAAATTGCGGGAGACTACTCTAGATTACGCAGTTTAAAGCAAAATCGGGAAATAAATGTCTGAAACGGAAGCAGAAAACCCGCCACCAGACTTTTATTACAATAAGTTGTGGATACCAGCAAACAGGAAACATAACGCTCTCACACACATTAATAGAAGCAAAAAAATACCCTGATTTTGCACAATGTCCAAAGTTACTTAAACAAGTAGGGGAAAAGAAAAGACATACATCCATGTATAGATCTTATTACAGACTCATCCGGGACGTGCTCGGCCGGCACAAGGTGACCATGGGGAGATGCATCCGGCACAGGATTACCATGGGGAGATGCGTCAGGCAAAGGGTTACCATGGGGAAACCCGATAACATCGAGCCCTATGTTTCTGCAGGGCAGGACGCCATCGAGCGAGGGCCAGTTTCCACGGACGATGTCCTTCGGGCCGTCAATAATGTAGTCCTTGTTCTCTCCAGGGGTAAAGTGGAGGAGGATAGCTGTTACCTTTGAACAGGTAAGCCTCCTTGCATACATGCGAGGCAAAGGCAGCACCGATATCTCCTTCAAACTCAGAGTCACGCAGACACTGAAACCCAACTGCTATGGGAGTTATAGCTATGAGTTCTTTCCTATAGTAGTTGATAAGAGCATAATTTGAGCCTTTGAATAGATATGCTTCACCGGTCACGATGGATTCAAACGCGGCATCTATCCCCTTCTCGAAGACGGTCCCTCTGAAGAAAGGGAACATCTGTCTGATGGCTGTGATCCCCTCTACAATGTAACCACCAGTGGTCTTTGGTGCGAAGTTTATCCGTGCGCAGAGGTTCCCAGAAAAGATGATTGCTTCAGCCTTCAGCACTGCTATGAGAACCGAAAGAAGCGTCTATCCCGTACTCGGCAAAAGCAGTCCCCGCAAGAAAGGGGAAGCTAACGCCTATGTAGTGTGGGCCATTGAGTATCCTGTCATTAGTTGAACCAGGCGCGTAGTTCACGAGAACATACTTTTCCTTGATGAAGATATAGACTTCATTCCAATATGTAGATCGAAATGCAGAGTCGATATAGTTGGCGATGTGAGCCACACCCTCTGCATAATACTCGATTGGAACATCATTTGTGGTTCCTAGTGATCGCCTATATGGCCAGATACTCTCTATCTCTTCAGGCACATATTGAATTCTTAGAGGCCTTGTCTGGTTGTTATGATCAATGTACTCCATAATCGGATGTATGATAGGAATATCCCTTGGTGGATGTGACTGAGGATTGAAGTTTCTGTTTATGTATAGAACATCTTCCAATCGTTCTCCACATCCTCCATTCCTACAGTACAACAGGGCACACACGTAAATATTTTTTATTATTAGAAGAAACTGCATCAAATTGAATGTCAATGAAATAGAATCAAGTTATACGAGAACTTCTTTTTTAGATAAGGAGTATGAGCCGGAAAGCCTGTGCAGATCGAATATACTGAGGAGCAATGCCGACAAGGAAGGCTACCTCATCTTCATACAGCGATATGCACGGGCTTGTCTCACCTTCACGAAATGTTTGAGCAAGCCAGATACCGCCAGGGGCATATATCTCATAGCGATATATACGGGCTTGTCTCACGTTGGGAAACCAGGACCTGCTCAGGGTAGTGCTAAAAAAGATGTAATTGTCCGGTCTTCGGGTGATAGTAGGCATTACCCCATGGTGCAGGTAAAGTTCCAAGTTGCAGTATATGCTGTTCGGAGTGTTCATTTCGAACCTCCCTTTAAATCCTTTACGGAAGACCGATTCGTATGAGGTTAGATCAAACCGGTACACAGGGTTCGAGATATCCATACATCCATCGCTACTTCTGTACTCAATGTCACGCAAAATCGTGTTGTTCGAGTCCGAGGGCCTGAAATGAGTAGCAAAAGCACACACCAAGAATTCAACAATGAGAATGCAGTCTTTTATGGATGATTGATCGAGCACCTGATATTGGTCTCATGGACAGAATCCACCATTCACTGGGCGTAATCTTCACCATCCTCAGTCATATTTTGACGCAGGCACGCAGCACCACCTCTAGATGGCGCGTCTGGTGGTATCGACATCGGTTATTCTGAGCTCCTGCTCGATCTGATCCCCTGCAATAATACGCTGCAAAAAGTAGAGAAATGATATGAGGCGCCGGATGAAGGTGCGTCTCCAGTCTCCACACCGATAGAGGCGGAGCGTTGAACGAGCCGAATCCAAGACGGGCCAAGAGAAAGATCTGGGGAGACTAGCATCAGGAGGAGCATAGCATCAGAATAAACTGAGGGAAACAGAGTGTTTGCCTAGGATATACTCAAAAGCGGAGTGTTTACAGACCTGGGTGTGTCTCGGCCATGCTCAGGCTCAGGCTCAGGCTCAAGCTCAACCAGGCGGCGCGGCCGCCGACGGGACCAGGGGACGCCTCCGCCTCTGCCGCCGGGATCCACTTCCCCTCGCGCTCAGGCTGAGCCTGAGGCTCAAGCCCAACCGGGCGGCGCGGCCGCCGACGGGACCAGGGGACGCCTCCGCCTCTGCCGCCGGGATCCACTTCCCTTCGCCGACGTGCGCGCTGGGGAGTCCTTCTCGGAGGTTTGGAAGCCAGCCCTGCTGCTATTTTATCGTGGAGCGATGAGCTGATGATGAAGGTGGGCGCGAACTCAAACCGCGCGCCAACCACCGCCACATGCATCGGCTGGAGTAGTACTGCTCCGTACTGTTTAGCACTAGAATAACAGTGGCCGATTGAGCAAGTGGAATTATCGTGGTCTTTTCCGGGGGGTCGGAATTATCGCCGCAGCGCTAGAGGCGGTCTTATCTGGAATTAGATACTATACAAGAAGACGGAAGGCGCGGCGAATGAGCCTGTTGTTGGCTAAATTGCAGCTTAATTTTTTAGTTGCTCGTGTTTATTTCCTATTGTTCAGTTTTACTAAGTAGCGTGAGAAAATTACGAACTATTAAAAAGAGTACAAGTTGTTGGGTCGACTACATAATCTCTGGCATACATACAAAAATGGACACAAGGGTGCAATGAAGCGAACATTGGACTAAAAGTTTATACACTTCATAAAGTAAAAATAACCAGATTTTCTAGCTTGATGTTTGTCAGCGCATATTATCTTCATGTGATTGTTCCCTTTCACTTATCCACTTCGCTCATGATGTTGAACGCCGAAAAATATCGTAGATGCCAATAAACTGTGTTATCTATCATTCATTCCCCTTTCATAAGGCACCTTCAACAACACAATGAACATGTGAATTTCATTAGACTTAATTAGTATACTATAGACACATTTGATTTATTTCACTAAAGCTGACATGTATTTCTCATATTATTTTTGACTCAAAAAAAAAGGGAAATACTCCCTCCGTCCCGAAATAATTGTCTCAATTTTATACTAACTCTAGTACAAAGTTATACTAAGGTTAAGACACTTATTTTTTACCCCGCAAAATAAAAAGACACTTATTTTAGGACGAAGCAAGTACTTGGCAAGCTTTACTTGAGGTTAGTGAATTGTTTTTGCATTAATTTTCTGTACATTCAAAGCCTTCCGCTCCCCTCATATTTTTAGCATTCACTTGATATGGCGATCAGATAACACGGTAACAATTACTAGAATATTATCTGGTCCCTCAGACCATGCATAGTAAAGCTACCAAGCATCAATGATGAACTCTTTATACTCTTTATAAAGAAGAGGACACAATGTTCAAATCATGAACCTTCCTTTCAATTGAATTCTGCATTCACAAGATGAGATCATGAGCCTTCCATGCATTTGAACTATAACATATGGCCAAGTATACAGTACTTTTACTACATTATGTATAGCCTCAAGCAGTCAAAACTTCTCTGATTACATATTATAAAGGTATGCTTTGTTGTATGCGGGAATGAAATGGAGCTCGGATACTCATCCCAATTCTTAATGAAATGGAGCTCACATATTCATCCCAATCTTTATTAAACCAGATCCTCTGAAATAAGAATTCCATGAACTGGGAAAAATTGATGCGCCAGAAGAGCCTCTAGTTTTGACTCAAATTTATGCTTAGCTGGTTAACAATGGAGAAGATGTAAGTATTGCCCTTCATCAACCTCGCATGGCTCATAATAGTCGTGCCATGTTTCTTTCTTTCCATGTTGGAGCATGCGTTTTGTTGTTCCTTCCGCCTGATAAATTGTGTGATTGAAACTGGGGTGCCGAGTCAAGATGTATATACTAATTAATCAAACCCCCGTGAACCGTTGCGTCAGCATACGGCTTTCCTCCTGGTCATGGTTTTGTCGGAATTCTTGCGAAGAATTCCCTTGACGGTTACCCACGACCCTTCGAAGGCCCCTTGTGATTTTTTTTGGTGAAACATAACCAAGGAAACTCACTTTCTCTTATCGACATGCATCGTCGCCGTACCACTCTTGAACAAATGCTCCTACTCACATAGTGGCGTCATTGTTCTGTCAAATTATTATCCCGGGCTTCCAGGGGATTTAACTTCTTGTAAATATCGAACAACCTCGACCATCCAAGACCGAAACCCGAGGTACGACAACAGTTACAATGCAGCCGAATGACATTTCATTCCTGAAATCGCACCAAGGCAAACACTCTAGGAATGAATCTAGGGTATCGATCACTCAGATGGGCTGTTGGCGCCGGATCCTCAGGTTGCGGTGGAAGCGTGAGGTTCGAACGATTTTTCTCCCCGAACACTCCAGGGAGGAACTTTACAATGGTTAGTTATGTCCTTATCACCCAAGCCGGGAAGTGTGTTTCGGCGGTGGATGCAACGAGGAATCACTCGGTGTTCTACCTCGCCTCACCCTGCGCTTGGTGCCTTCGGCATAAAAGAAAAGTGTAGAGCTTAGATGTGATGCCTCGACATCATAAATCTACTAAGTGAAACGGGTTACGATCCGTGAACACTCTCCGAAATATAAAAGGTGGTGTTTCATGTTAAATTACGAGCAGAAAGAGTATCCGGCTGAACTTGGATCGTTCACAGCGCGCAGGATAAACCGGGCGCATGTTCGACTTCCTAAGTCATGGATCAGGTGGTATTTTGGAAAACCAGAAGTACAAACACCACACTAATTCTTAAACTTATAGTTTAACTAGACGGTCACACTTCATATCCGGGAGTGAGTGTCCTCGACACATACTTGCACAAGGGAGTGGCTTAACGGCTACATAACTTTTTAACAATGGTACTTAGCTTATTCGTCAGACGAGGGATCTGCCCGATCCTGCAGGTGGACACCCGTGATTGCTGGTCAAGCGATGGCCAAGTCAAGGTCGACACTGACTATGTGAACCATCTCCGGCAAGGTCAACCTTGATGATGGAGTTCTTTAGTTCCTCCGGCCTCCTTTTAAAGCTCTGCCACAGTATGCACCCGGTGAGCTGGCAGTGCTACGCGCACCCGGGCGATGCGGACGTTCAGGTAAAATCTCATGATGATGGAGGCGAATGGGCAAGCCGCGAACCCTGTCCTGCATCTGGCGACTCCCAAAGTGGTTCGCATGGTTTCCGCTTGAGGTAGCAGAGCCAAATGTAAGTGGGGTGAACCACCATAAAATCTTCTTCCAGACGAAGGCCCTCCGTGACGGTTGTTGGGGGCACCATGGGTGGTGCCCCATCTTACCACCCCGCGGCCTGAATCGCCCACCCTTGGTCTGTCCGGGTGTGTGGTTCTCCCAGAGTGGCGGCAGGGTGCCCTTCTGCCGCTGGGCGTGGCGATGCCTCAACCGGTGCGTCAGGCGGTTGGCAGCAGGCTTCGGGAGCCGGAATCTGGCCATCCTTCACTACAAGAAATATGTCAACTTGTAACCTTGACTATTGGTCACTGAAAGGTCACAAAAATTTCTATTTACGACCTTTTTGTGACAAAAAACAGAAGGTCAAAAGCTGGCGATCGTAAACTGACTATAGCGACCTTCTCTGAAGAAGGTCGTAGACGTTTACGACCAAAATAAGCCTATTGTGGCGTTTTGGTTACTAGCAACCTCCCCAGGCCACGTAGGCATCCAGCGTGGCAATCTGACGTGGCACAAGATTCAGCCCGGTCCAATTCGGCGTTTTACATGGGCCAAGCCCATTAATTCAGCCTTTTAGGATTTTTTTTCCTTGTTAATTCTGGTCTGCTTCATGGGCCAAGCCCAACGTTTTAGCCTTTTTTATTGTTGGCCCGTGGCCTTTTATTATTTATTGCTTTTCTATTTTCAGCCATTATATATTCAAGCTAGTCCCACTAGTCAAATGGGTCCCACTTGTCATGATCATCTCTCAAATTGGTCCCACATATCAGAAATGTACAAATTTGACAGATTACTTTCATATGTGGACCCATTGGTCAAGTTTCCATTTCACAAGTTTTCAGATCACACATACATAATCAAAAAGAACACATAAATTTCATCAAATATATCACTAAATAAATTTATTACAATCTTTACAACACAGATATTCTACAATATGCTACTCTTTACTGAGTTGGACTTCACGCCTCCACACTTGGCTTCACACTACACGGCTTCACACTTCACACTTGAGCTTCTGTAAAAGAGGAACCACCACAATTTTAAGTCTACAATACAACAATTAATACTAATCAAGGATAAAAACAAAAATAAGTAATAGACTCAAATGTGTAGGCAGCATGGAACTAGTGATACGACAACATGCAGAAAACACTACAATGTAAATACTGTTGTAAGTTCATATCAGCGCAACATCAGCACTACACAAAGCAACACATAACAATTGGTTCCAAGCAAGCTGACAGACTCACAGTTTTATCAACCCTCTAGGAAATTCCATAAACACACAAAGCTGAGTTATCCATACAGCCATCTTGCAATAAACCGTCGGACTAACACCACACAGAATAAACAAAAAGAAGAAACTCAAATATCCATGGAGAAATAGACACCAACTCTGCATTATCACAATAGCAGTTCAGATCTCACTCAAACAGAAGGGCTTCACACAAACCCAGCACGAGCATACAGAAACTTTTAGAAATGGGCGTGGAGACGAAGAGAGCATTTACTTGGCCTGGTATTTCCCCTTAGGGAGGATGGTGTGGTCCGCAGGGTGGGGGGGGTAGAGGCCTGATCCGCCATGCCTCGTTGGTCTCAACCTATGGAAGAAAACAGTGCAATCATAACTCAAGCCAAACCAGCAAGGGTACGAGCGAATGGATCAAGCAGCAAGTAGAACACATGAAAATAAGAAAGACAAACATAACTCAAGCCAAACCACCAAGGGTACGAGCGAATGGATCAAGCAGCAAGTAGAACACATGAAAATAAGAAAGACAAACATAACTCAAGCCAAACCAGCAAGGGTACGAGCGAATGGATCAAGCAGCAAGCAGAACACATGAAAATAAGAAAGACAATCATATATATTATAAATAAGCAAAGGAAAACAATACATGATGTCTCGGAATTTTAAAGCTGAATATAAGCATAATACCAATGAATAGTAAAACCACATAGCTTTTACAGCTTCAAATGCTACACAATTATAAATAAGCAAAGGAAAACAATACATGATGTCTCAGAATTTTAAAGCTGATAAGCATAATACTGATGACTAGTAAAACCACATAGCTTTTACAGCTTCAAATGCTACACGATCTCCTTAACCCCAAACCACATAGCTTTTATCGAATCACACCCAAAATACAGTAGTTACAGCTACAGCCAAACTAGAGCAGTTACAGAATCATCACATATGTAGTTGGCAGGAGGAAGAAGCGATAGATCGAGGAAATTGTCTCACCAGCAGCAACAGCAGGGCGAAGTTGAGGAGGGTCGGTGGCAGGAGCAGCTCAGGGAAGTGGTCGAGGAAGACAATCAGCAGCAGCAGGTCCGTCACACCCATGACCTGCCTACCGTCGAGCGCCCCGCGAAGACGCCAGGGGCGGTGGCGGAGCAGCTCAATAAAAGGAATAAAGGATGATTAACTGATAGCAACAAGTAAACAACAAATAGGTAATTTTACAGCAAGGAAAACAGTAATTCCAAGAGTTGTACTTTAAAATGATTATCTATACTGGTTACTTATTTATTCAGCAAGGAATCACAACATATTTCTGTAGCAAAAGAACATGTATCCAAAATAATCACCAAACAAATACGGGAGCATGGTTCAAGACCTCGCACCAAGACCATTTGTATACCTGAGTATGGTGCAAAAAGCTACCTCGTGTGATTTCAATCTCAATGCAAAATAAGAGACACAGTGCAAGATGATACTAACTGAATGAGGCAAGCAGTTAACAAGTACACAATCCTTCCTACTCTATCACAAACTGTACATCAACCGAGCAGGAACACACAAAAAATACTAGCAAGCATCAAATTCGCAAAAACGAAAGAAGAATCAATCAACATGCAACAAGGTGCAGTCCTGCAGCTGCACCAGGAACAGTCTGTACTAGATGTTTCTAATTCCAACTGAAATAAATGTCTGGAATAACCAAGCCAACATCTACGACATTGTTGATGTTCACGTGGATTAGGTTATTGCAGGCAAAATCATTTGAATAACAGTAACTTGTTCAGATGGAAAATACATGGGGCAAATAGATATCAGTAATTCTCTCGTCACTCTCGCTCGCCAGATATTCATGCATGGGGAATGGATAGCAGCAACTCAGACGGTACACTCATAGTATCAGCCAAATGATCAATGGCCCATTTTCCGGTATTTTCTGGAATAGGTCATTCCTGGTTTCTAGTTTATACGTATGTAGGTGCCATCTCCACTGAAGATGGTTCGAACTACTACTCCAGTACATACTAATAAAACTTGACAGAGGCTAGTTCAAACTACATACTAATAAAACTAGATCAAGTTGGTGACAGACATCAGATGCTTCTAAGTAAGCAAAGGGCATCGCTTCCTACTCCTAAAATGAAGAGAACACACATGTGGCGCTATGATTGATGCAGCAAAAATAAAGCATCGGTGCAGTCAGTTTCATCCTACTGATTGTGCCGCTTGTGAGGCACCAATTTCAATTTGTAGGCATGCTGGTGTTCTGCAGTTTGCGAAACCAGAGGAGGAGGCCGAACAAAGCACCTTTGTTGTCTCCGGCATTGACATTCATGCGAAGCTTCTCGACCAGGTAGACGCACACCGGCATCCTCCTGTGGCCGGCAGCGGCGTGCAACGCCCCGGGTCATCCGTCCTTGGTGGCCTCCACCGCCTCCTTGATGTGGCCCTTCCCGCCGTCCAGCGCACTCGCGATGCCCGACAGGAAAAACAAGCGTGCCCAAATCAGGATCGAGCACAAACAAACACCGAAGCGGAAAACCAGCATGGGGAAAAACTGTAGGTAAATGGAACACATGAGGCTTCGTTCTTTACACGGACGCTTACAAAAGCACATACGCATGAACAACATTCAGAGTGCGCTAACGAACTAGGAGTACTTAAGAAAGACAATGCAATCGTTCATGTCTAAGTCTAAGTTCTTTACACGTACGCTGACAAAGAAAACACGTCATGAAAAACATTCAGAGTGCGCTAATGAACGAGGAGTGCTCGACTTGGACGCTTCCATCAAATGGTCAAAATAGGGAACGAACGCGAGCATGCGCAATCCACGGGTTATACCTCGGGTGCCGTCACGGAAGGCCTTGGCAACGCTCTTGGGCATCCTGCGCAGCCCCTCTCGGCAGTCGTCATCGCCGGTCCCCACCAGCAGCGCGCGCACCGTTAACTCCATGGTGTCCCCCGGCGCCTTCCCTCCGCCGAGCTCCACTAGAAGATCCTCCTCCTCCTCCACGCGCCCACCTAGTGCTGGATCTGGCCGCTGGTGCTGGATCTGGCCGGTGCTGGATCTCGCCATGGCTGTGCGGTGCGGCTATGTTTAGGGCGCGAGCGAGGAGGGTCCGACCATGGCCGTGGGAGAGGAGGGGAGGGGAGTGGTCGCCGGTGGCCGGGGTTGGCGGAGAGGATGGAGGTCAGCGGCGGCGGGTTGGGTGGTGGGCTGGGAATCGAGAGAGACAGAGGAGGAGCGGCGCTCTCCTCGCCTCTGGTGGGTTTCTAGCCACCTGTGGGGGGGGGCGGGGGGACTCGGGCGCCGTGCCGTCGAGA
>NW_024119049.1:0-13270 GCF_003073215.2 Triticum urartu
CTTGAAATTTAGTGAGAGATCATCTTATAATGCTACCGCCGAACTAAGCAAAATAAGATGCATAAAAAGATAAACATCACGTGCAAGCAAATAAGCGATATGATATGGCCATCATCATTTTGTGCCTTTGGTCTCCATCTCCAAAGCATCGTCGAGATTACCATTGTCACCGTCTTGACACCTTGATCTCCATCGAAGCATCGTTGTCGTCTCGCCAACTATTGCTTCTACGACTATCACTACCGCTTAGTGATAAAGTAAAGCAATTACATGGCAATTGCATTTTGTACAATAAAGCGACAACCATATGGCTCCTGTCAGTTGCCGATAACTGTTACAAAACATGATCATCTCATACAATAAATTATATATCATCACGCTTGACATATCACATCACAGCAAGCCCAGCAAAAACAAGTTAGACGTCCTCTACTTTGTTGTTGCAAGTTTTACGTGGCTGCTACGGGCTTCTAGCAAGAACCGTTCTTACCTATGCATCAAAACCACAATGATTTTTCGTCAAGTGTGATGTTATAACCTTCAACAAGGACCGGGCATAGTCACACTCGATTCAACTAAAGTTGGAGAAACAAACACCCACTAGCTAATAACCCACAAATATAGGGGATCGCAACAATTTTCGAGGGTAGAGTATTCAACCCAAATTTATAGATTTGACACAAGGGGAGCCAAAGAATATTTGAAGGTATTAGCAGCTGAGTTGTCAATTAACCACACTTGGAGATTAATTATCTACAGCAAAGTGATCAATAACAAAGTAGTTTGATAGTTTTGATAATAGTGACAGCAGCAACGGTAACAGTAACAGTGATAGTAGTAGTTTGTAGCAAGTGTAACAGTGATGATAGCAATAGTAACGCAGCAAGATCAATAAGTATAAATTCATAGGCATTGGATCGGTGACTTGTTGGATGATATTCATCATGAGACAGTTATAACCTAGGGGATACAACACTAGCTCCAGTTCATCGATATAATATAGGCATGTATTCTGTAAATAATCATACGTGCTTTATTAAAAGAACTTGCATGACATCTTTTGTCCTACCCTCCCGTGGCAGCGGAGTCCATATTGGAAACTAAGGGATATTAAGGCCTCCTTTTAATAGAGAATCGGAACAAAGCATTAACACATAGTGAATACATGAACTCCTCAAACTACGGTCATCACCGGGAGTGGGCCTGGTTGTTGTCACTTCGGGCTTGTCGGATCATAATCGTAGTAGGTGACTACAACTTGCAAGATCAGATCTAAAACATGAATATAATGATGAATTCATAAATGGTTCAGATCTGAAATCATGGCACCCGGGCCCAAAGTGACAAGCATTAAGCATGGCAAAGTCATAGCAACATCAATCTAAGAACATAGTGGATACTAGGGATCAAGCCCTAACAAAACTAACTCGATTACATGATAATCTCATCCAACTCCTTATTAACTAGCGAGCCTACGAAGGAATTACTCACTCCCGGTGGGGAGCATCATGGAATTGGCGATGACGAAGAACGAAGATCCCCCTCTCCGGAGCCCCAAACGGACTCCAGATCTGCCTTCCCAAGGAAGAACATGGCTTGGCGGCGGCTCTTTCTCGTGGATCGTGATAATTCTTTCTCCCTAATTTTTTTCTAGAAATATGTGAATTTATAGTATCAGGGGGGTCGTCAACGGGGCCATCAGGTGGGTACAACCCACCTGGGTGCGCCAGGAGAGGAGGCGCGCCCTGGTGGGTTGTGCCCACCTAGGGGCCCCTCTCTAGTGGGTCTTGGCTCCAGAAATTTTTATTATTGATATAAAAATCCTTAAAAAGTGTCGTTCCATTCCGAGAACTTTTATTTCTGCACAAAAACAACACCATGGTAGTTCTGCTGAAAACAACGTCAGTCCAGGGTTAGTTTCATTCAAATCATGCAAATTAGAGTCCAAAACAAGAGGAAAAGCATGAGAAAAAGTAGATACGTTGGAGATGTATCAACTCCCCCAAGCTTAAACATTTTCTTGTCCTCAAGCAATTCAGTTGATAAACTGAAAGTGAAAAAGAAAAATGTTTACCAACTCTTTTGCTCTTGTTTGCATAAATAAGCTTAAACAACACCCAGGTTTTTAGCCAACATTATAACTAACCATGTCGACAATAACTATTAAAGATTATAATGATTCATATCAATGACATAATCAGCTAGCGAGCAATAATAAGATATCTCAAACGGCAACACGTTGTCAAAACAACCATGATATAATATGACAATAGTGGTATCTCGCTAGCCCTTTCTGAGACCGCAAAACATAAATGCATAGCACCTCCAAAGTTCAAGCAGCGACTAAACATTGTAATTCATGGTAGAAAAGATCCAGTCATGATGCACCCAACATTAGCTACACACAATGCATAAATCATGGCCGTTGTGCTCTACTTAGTTTCTGCCGCTTGTTTTTTTAGAAAGTGATGACACAACATAAAAGTAAATAGAAAGTCCCTTTGCAAAGGGAAGCAGTGATTTGCAGAGGTGCCAGAGCTCAGTTTTTAAAACAAAGATAAATGATATTTTGAGACATGCACCCTTCTTATTCACTTCACGACCATCAGTTATCAACATGTTCCATGCTAAGCACGCTAGTGGTGGTTCCCAAGCGGTAAAAGTAAAGGTTTTGACTCCATTGGGAGTTTTTGTTTGATTATTTAAGAGATGAACTATTTTTGTATTTTGCAGTTTGGGACTGGGCATCCCTACAAACGCCCATTTTCTCGTGCGATGGCGAGTGAATAAACACTCGACCTGAGAATAACCCGCTTAGCACGAAAGATATCGACCACCTCCTGTCATTCCATGAACGATCTAGGCAAACAAAACGGATAATTTTTTAGAAGTTTTTAGAGGTGGCACATGCAAATTTACTCAGGACGGTAGGGTAATACCGTATATAGGTAGGTATGATGGACTCATCTGGAATAACTTTGGGTTCAAGGTTTTGATGTACAAGCAGAATCCCCACTTAGTATAGGCGAAGGCTAGCAATTAAGATTGAGTAGCGGCCAGCTAGAGAGCAACAATGATCATAACCATGCATTATGCGTAAGTAACATTGGACACTGGCATGAGTAGGATATGAACACCATGAACATAAACATTATAGAGGCTATGTTGGTTTTGATTCAACTACATGCATGAACATGTACCAAGTCAAGCCACTTGAACATTCAGAGGAGGATACCATATCATCATACTACATCACAATCATTTTAACGCTATGTTGATATCCAAGATAAATCATTATTAACTCTCATCTACTTATGCATGGCATGAGAAACTATAATATCTAATTGTCAATGAAAACATGTTTAATCATAATGGGCTGAATCATGGGCACTAGGTTAAACATATTTACACAGACAGGACAAGTCAAGTTCATACCAGTTTCTCTTTGCCACGACCAGTTCATCGAATGTCGTCATTATTGCCTTTCACTTGCACGATCGAATGATATGAAAATAATAAATAGTGCAAGAGTGCCATGGACTAAGCTGGAATCTGCAAACATTTTATTCAACATGAGAAGACAAGGTAAAATGGGCTCTTTATTAGTTCAATAATTATTCATATGAGAGCCACTCAACATTTTCATCGTGGTCTTCTCCTCAGTACAACTCGAATAAAAAAGAAAAGAAATTCAGAGAGACACACTGAAATGTTTTTGGAGTTTTTGGTTTTATATAGTAAGCAAATAAGGAAAAAACAAAAACGAGAAAAACTATTTACACAGGAAAGCTCCCAACAAGCAAAAGAAGAACAAGGAAATCTTTTTGGATTTTCTTTTTAGTACTACTACTACTAAGCATGCATAGAAAGTAAACTAGCTACAACTATTTTTTTGGTTTTTCTAAAGTTTTTCAAACACACAAGAAGAAAGCAAGAAAATAAATTTAAGCATGGATGATATAATGAAAAAGTGTGAGCACCGACAAATAGAATGATATGTGAACATGAATATAATGTCGGTGAGAACACGTACTCCCCCAAGCTTAGGGTTTTGGCCTAAGTTGGTAATCGATCAGTAGCCTGGAGGGTAGTAGTCGGCGTGGTAGCTCACAGAGGCTCTTGGTGCGGATGCCTCAGCACGCCGTGCCACCACCACTGCTGCGTTATGAGCTCGGGCCTCGCTCTCAAGGACAAAATATCTTTCCTTTCTATGATAATCAAAGAGAGCAGGCATAGGCAAATATGTGTCCACAACATGTGATTGGTTAAACAACAAATTATAAGTGAAGTTATCAGCCCTTCCCTTGAGAATTTTATGATCTTTCAAAGCATCAAAATCTAAATACCGAGTGGGTAGGATAGGATCAAAGGGCAGAGGTGAGACACCCAACCCTTGTGCTAGACGTGTGGCATAAATTCCACCATAGAACCAACCACTTTTAGCATTGTGCTGAAGTCTGCGTGCAACAATCGCTCCAAGGTTATAATTCCTTTCACCAGTGAGAGCGGTGTGAAGGAGGCTCAAGTCTGGCGCACAAAGTATGCTAGAGTCTTGCTTGCCCACTATGCATTTCCCGTTAAATAATGCAAAATACTGAATTGCGGGAAAGTGAATGCTCTTTATTCTTCCTTGTCTCACTCCCCTATTTTCACCGTAGCACAAGCTAGTCAAGAAAGACTCGTACTCAACTGTTGGTGGCTCATCAAGCGAACCCCAAAATGGAAGTTTGCAATGGTAAGAAAAATTCTCCAGTGGGATAGTATAAGGATTATCATAAAGCATAAACAACACCCTAGACTCACGTGGAAAATATTTAAATCCTTTGACAAATGATTCAATGAGAAGTTTGTGTTGTACACACTTATCTGATAGGTAGGGACCGAGGCCGGCATTGTGAACGTTTTGCTCAAATTCCTCCTTAATGCCCACACGCACCATATATTCATCGCTAGGCCATAAACAAGTCTTGGTGGCGGCATCTCGTGTGGAACTTTCACTTGGTTCAACGTAAGACCGACGGGCGGAACTGTCACTAGAAGATGCCCCCGAGGATCGTCTCCTCGAAGAACTCCTTCCAAATAGGTTCATCATGTCCGCGTACAATTTTCTGAAAATAAACATTTTGGAGTGACAAAAATTTGTCAACAAAACTTTGTAAGATTGATAGCAACTACTCATAGGGATACATAGAGGCCATAACAAGCATTCAAAAAACTTAGAACACTAAGAATTCAACATGCAAGCATGTCTACAGCAACACCAAGAGTAGCTAATTATTCAAAGTATAAGCAACTAAAACAAAAACTAATTGGACAAATGATGGAGTCACATACCAAGCAACAATCCCCCGAAACAGTTTCGGAAACGGAGCTTCGAGCAAAGAGATCGAAATCCGCGGGTTTGAGCTCAAGAACACGGGAGAGAGAGCAATGGGGATTTTTTCTGGAGGTAAGTGATGATGTGGTATGAAGAGGTAAGTGAGGGGGCCCACGAGGGGACCACAACCCACCAGGGCGCGCCTGGGGGTGCTGGCGCGCCCAGGTGGGTTGTGCCCACCTGGTGCACCTCCCTCTGATGTTTATTGCACCAAAAATTCTCAAATATTCAGAAAAATCGTATTAAATTTTTAGGACATTTGGGAACTTTTATTTTTGGGTCATTTTTTATTGCACGGGAAATTCAGAAAACAGACAAAACATGGCATTTTATTTTACTTAACTAATAAAAATAGAGAATGGAAAGTGGGGACAGAAAGTAGTGCTTACTAAACTCATCAACTTCATACCGGTCAAAAATGATCCATTAATAAGGTTGATCAAGTCTTATTAACAACCACTATCGATTAGCATGAAACCGAAGAACTTTCGTAAATCACTAAGTTACCTCGATGGGGATATGCATTTCCCCAACAATAAGCATTTCATATTTCTTTTTGACAGTAGGTAGAGGTATTTGAAAACTTCCAATAGTGATTGTCGGAGATTTTTCAATAACATTAATACCATTCACTTGGAATTGTTTCTTCGGAAAGTGCACCGTATGCTCATTGCCATTAATATGAAAAGTGACCTTGCTTTTATTGCAATCAATAACAGCCCCTGCAGTATTCAAGAAGGATCTACCAAGGATAATCGACATGTTGTCGTCCTCGGGCATCTCAAGTATAACAAAGTCAGTCAAAATAGTAACATTAGCAACAACAACGGGCACATCCTCACAGATACCGATAGGTATGGCAATTGATTTATCGGCCATTTGCAAAGATATTTCAGTAGGTGTGAGTTCATTCAAGTCAAGTATTTTATATAAAGAGGAAGGCATAACACTAACACCAACTCCTAAATCACACAAAGCAGTTTTCGCATAATTGTTTTTGATAGAGCAAGGTATAGTTGGAATTCCCGGATCTCCAAGTTTCTTAGGTACTCCATCTTTAAAAGTATAATTAGCAAGCATAGTGGATATTTCAGCTTCTGGTGTTATTCTCTGATTTGTGATGATGTATTTCATATACTTTGCATAAGGAGGCATTTTCAAGATATCAGTCAAGCGAGTACGCAAAAAGACTGGCCTCAGCATTTCAGCAAAGCATTCAAATTCTTCATCATCATTCTTTTTAGTTGACTTAGGTGGAAAAGGCATAGGTTTTGAACCCATGGTTCTCTTTCTTTACCGTGTTTTCTAGAAATGAAGTCTCTTTTGTCATATCTTCTATTCTTAGCTTGTGGGTTATCAAGATCAACAGGTGGTTCTATCTCAACATCATTGTCTGGTTCTTTTTCATTGTTTGGTTGAGATTCTTCATGAACTTCATCATTATCTTTTTCATTATCATTAGGTGAGTGTTCATTACTAGATTGAGTTGCAGCATCAGAGATAGAAACTTCATTATCATTATCAGGAGGTTTTTCTATTTCAGGTTCACTAGAAGTGTGCAAAGTCCTATCATTTTTCTTTTTCTTTTTCTTTGTAGAAGGACTAGGTGCACTAGTGTTAGAGGTTTGTGTATCTTGTTCAATTCTTTTAGGGTGTCCCTCAGGATAAAGTGGTTCCTGAGTCATTTTGCCTCCTCTAGTTGCAACTCTAACAGCAAAGTCATGCATATTATGATTCATTCAATCAAGCAATTCTCTTTGTGATTTAGCAACTTGTTCTAGTTGAGTTTGAACCATAGAAGCATGTTTTCCAACACCTCTAACATCATTTGATATTCTAAATAACAAGTCACTCAAGCGAGCAATCATATCAGAATTATATTTCAATTGTTTCATAACATTTGCATTGAAGTGATCGTGTTCCCTAATGTAGTTTTCAAACTCATAAAGGCATTGACTAGGATGCATATTGTGAGGATTGTCATTATCATTAAACTTCATAAGAGAATTTACCTCTACCACCTTATGCATTGGTGGTGTATTAAGCCCGTGTATTTCTTTAATAGGAGGTAAATTTTTAACATCCTCAGCTTTAATACCTTTTTCCTGCATAGATTTCTTTGCCTCTTGCATATCTTCGGGACTAAGATATAATTTACCCCTCTTCTTCGGAGTGAGTTTAGGCGGTGGTTCAGGAATAGTCCAGTTGTCATAATTTTTCAATATGTTATTCAATAATTCTTCAGCTTGAGGAATAGTTCGTTCACTGAAAACACAACCAGCACAACCATCTAGAAAGTCCCTAGAAGCATCGGTTAGTCCATTATACAAGATATCAAGTATTTCATTTTTCTTAAGAGGATGATCAGGCAAAGCATTAAGTAACTGGCAAAGCCTCCCCCAAGCTTGTGGGAGACTCTCTTCTTTAGTTTGAGAAAAGTTAAATATTACCTGTAAGGCAACTTGTTTCATGTGAGTAGGAAAATATTTTTCAGAGAAGTGATAATTCATATCCTGGGGACTACGCACACAACCAGGAGCAAGAGTATTGTACCAAGCTTTAGCATCACCCTTTAATGAGAAAGGAAATAATTTGAGAATAAAGTAATAGCAAGTTTTCTCATCATGAGTAAAAAGGGTGGCTATGTCATTCAACTTAGTAAGATGTGCCACAACAGTTTCAGTTTCATAACCATGGAAGGGATCAGATTCAACCAAAGTAATTAACTCTGGGTCAACAGAGAATTCATAATCCTTATCATCAATAAAGATAGATGAAGTTGCAAACTTGGGATCACATTTCATTCTAGCATTCAGAGATTTTTCTTTATACTTGTGTAATAATTTCTCTAGATCATCTCTATCATTGCAAGCAAGAATATCTCTAGTTGCTTCTTCACTCATAACATAACCTTCCGGTACCTTAGGAAATTCATATCTAGGAAGGCTAATTCTAGCAGGTATTTCCAGAGTTTTAGTTTCAAGCTCATCATCAGATTCAACAACATCATGTTGTATTACTCTAGCAATTTGTTTATCAAGAAATTCACCAAGTGGCACATCATCATTATCAAGCAAGGTACTAGCATCATCGTAAGCATCATTCATAGTAGAAGTAGCATCATCAATAACTTGCGACATATCAGAATTAATAGCATGTGGTGGTGTTGCAAGTTTATTCATAACAGAAGGTGAATCTGAAGTAGAACTGGATGGCAGTTCCTTACCCCCCTCGTCCTTGAGGGAAATATCTTAGTCTTTGGATCCTTCAGATTCTTCATAGTGATAATATGATAATAATCCCAAGTGACTCAACAAATATAGCTATGCTCCCTGGCAAATGCGCCAGAAAAAGGTCTTGATAACCCACAAGTATAGGGGATCGCAACAGTTTTCGAGGGTAGAGTATTCAACCCAAATTTATAGATTCGACACAAGGGGAGCCAAAGAATATTTGAAGGTATTAGCAGCTGAGTTGTAAATTCAACCATACACGAAGATTAATTATCTACAGCAAAGTGATCAGTAGCAAAGTAGTTTGATAGTTTTGATAATAGTGATAGCATCAACGGTAATAGTAATAGTGATAGTAGTAGTTTGTAGCAAGTGTAACAGTGATGATAGCAATAGTAACGCAGCAAGATCAATAAGGATAAATTCATAGGTATTGGATTGGTGACTTGTTTGATGATATTCATCATGAGACAGTTATAACCTAGGGCGATATGGCACTAGCTCCAGTTCATCGATATAATGTAGGCATGTATTCCATAAATAGTCATACGTGCTTTATTAAAAGAACTTGCATGACATCTTTTGTCCTACCCTCCCGTGGCTGCGGGGTCCATATTGGAAACTAAGGGATATTAAGGCCTCCTTTTAATAGAGAACCGGAACAAAGCATTAACACATAGTGAATACATGAACTCCTCAAACTACGATCATCACCGAGAGTGGGCCCGGTTGTTGTCACTCTGGGGTTGTCGGATCATAACCATAGTAGGTGACTATATCTTGCAAGATCGGATCTAAAACATGGATATAATGATGAATTCATAAACGGTTCAGATCTGAAATCATGGCACCCGGCCCAAAGTGACAAGCATTAAGCATGGCAAAGTCATAGCAACATCAATCTAAGAACATAGTGGATACTAGGGATCAAGCCCAAACAAAAATAACTCGATTACATGATGAATCTCATCCAAATCCTCACTGACCAGCGAGCCTACGAAGGAATTACTCACTCCCGATGGGGAGCATCATGGGATTGGCGATGACGAAGAACGAAGATCCCCCTCTCCGGAGCCCCAAACGGACTCCAGATCTGCCCTCCCGAGGAAGAATAGGGCTTGGCAGCCGCTCCGTCTCGTGGATCGTGATAATTCTTTCTCCTTGATTTTTTTCTAGAAATATGTGAATTTATAGTATCAGAGGGGTCGTCAGCGGGGCCATCGGGTGAGTACAACCCACCTGGGCGCGCCAGGAGAGGGGGTGATACGTCTCCAATGTATCTATAATTTTTGATTGTTCCATGGTATTATATTATCTGTTTTGGATGTTTAATGGGCTTTATTATGCACTTTTATATTATTTTTGGGACTAACCTATTAACCAAAGGCCCAGTGCAAATTGCTGTTTTTTTTGCCTATTTCAGTGTTTCGTAGAAAAGGAATATCAAACGGAATCCAAACGGAATGAAACCTTTGTGAGGAACTTTTTTGAAACAAACGCAATCCAGGAGACTTGGAGTGGAGGTTAAGGAAGCACGAGGTGGCCACAAGGTAGGGCGGCGCGCCCCCCACCCTCGTGGGCCCCTTGTAGCTCCACCAACCTACTTCTTTCGCCTATATATACTCTTATACCCTAAAAACATCCAGGGGAGCCACGAAACCACTTTTCCACTGTCGCAACCTTCTGTACCCATGAGATCCCATCTGGGGACCTTTTCTGGCGATCTGCCGAAGGGGGATTTGATCATGAAGGGCTTATACATCAACACCATAGCCTCTCCGATGATGTGTGAGTAGTTTACCACAGACCTTCGGGTCCATAGTTATTAGCTAGATGGCGTCTTCTCTCTCTTTGGTTGTCAATACAAAGTTCTCCTCGATATTCTTGGAGATCTATTCGATGTAGTACTTTTTGCGGTGTGTTTGCCGAGATCCAATGAATTGTGGGTTTATGATCAAGTTTATCTATGAACAATATTTTATTCTTCTCTGAATTCTTATATGCATGATTTGATATCTTTGCAAGTCTCTTCAAATTATTAGTTTGGTTTGGCCTACTAGATTGATCTTTCTTGCAATGGGAGAAGTGCTTAGCTTTGGGTTCAATCTTGCGGTGTCCTTTCCCAGTGACAGCAGGGGCAGCAAGGCACGTATTGTATTGTTTCCATCGAGGATAAAAAGATGGGGTTTATATCATATTGCTTGAGTTTATCCCTCTACATCATGTCATCTTGCCTAATGCGTTACTCTATTCTTATGAACTTAATACTCTAGATGCATGCTGGATAGCGGTCGATGTGTGGAGTAATAGTAGTAGATGCAGAATCATTTCGGTCTACTTGACAAGGACGTGATGCCTATGTTTATGATCATGCCTAGATATTCTTATAAGTATGCGCTTTTCTATCAATTGCTCGACAGTAATTTGTTCACCCATCGTAATATATGCTATCTTGAGAGAAGCCACTAGTGAAACCTATGGCCCCCGGGTCTAGTTTACATCTTATAAGTTTCCAATCTATAATTCTTGTTTACTATTTATTTTGCAATCTTTACTTTCCAATCTATACAAAAATACCAAACATATTTATCTTATTATCTTTATTAGATCTCACTTTTGCAAGTGGCCGTGAAGGGATTGACAACCCCTTTATCGCATTGGTTGCAAGGTTCTTATTTGTTTGTGCAGGTACTAGGCGATTTGCGTGTAGTCTCCTACTGGATTGATACCTTGGTTCTCAAAAACTGAGGGAAATACTTACGCTACTTTGCTGCATCACCCTTTCCTATTCAAGGAAAAACTAATGCATGCTCAAGAGGTAGCAAGAAGGATTTCTCGCGCCGTTGCCGGGGAGATCTTTGCTCAAGTCAAGACATACCAACTACCCATCACAAACTCTTATCCCTTGCATTACATTATTTGCCATTTGCCTCTCATTTTCCTCTCCCCCACTTCACCTTTGCCGTTTTATTCGCCCTTTTTCCGTTCGTCTCTTTTCGCTTGCCTCTTGTTTGCTCGTGTGTTGGATTGATTGTTTGTCACGATGGCTCAAGATAATACCAAATTATGTGACTTTTCCTATAGCAACAATAATGATTTTATTAGCACTCCGATTGCTCCTACTACCGATGTTGAATCTTGTGAAATCAATACCCCTTTGTTGAATCTTGTTATGAAAGATCAATTTTCTGGCCTTCCTAGTGAAGATGCCGCTACCCATCTAAACAGCTTCGTTGATTTGTGTGATATGCAAAAGAAGAAAGGTGTGGATAACAATATTGTTAAATTGAAGATATTTCCGTTTTCGCTCAGAGATCGTGCTAAAACTTGGTTCTCTTCTTTGCCTAAAAATAGTTTTGATTCATGGAATAAGTGCAAAGATGCTTTTATCTCTAAGTATTTTCCTCCTGCTAAGATCTTCTCTCTTGGAAATGATATTGTGAATTTTAATCAACTTGAGCATGAGCATGTTGCACAAGCTTGGGAGAGGATGAAATTTATGATACGTAATTGCCCTACACATGGTTTTAATTTATGGATGATTATACAAAAAAAATTATGCTGGATTGAATTTTTCTTCTAGAAATCTTTTAGATTCGGCCTCGGGAGGCACTTTTATGGAAATCACTCTAGGAGAAGCTACTAAACTCCTAGACAATATTATGGTTAATTATACTCAATGGCACACTGAAAGATCCACTAGTAAAAAAGTTCATGCTATTGAAGAGATTAATGTTTTGAGTGGAAAGATGGATGAACTTATGAAATTGTTTGCTAATAAGAGTGTTTCTTCTAATCCTAATGATATGACTTTGTCCACTTTGATTGAGAATAATAATGAATCTATGGATGTGAATTTTGTTGGTAGGAACAATTTTGGTAACAACGCGTATAGAGGAAATTTTAATTCTAAGCTGTTCCCTAGTAATTCCTCTAACAATTACGGTAATTCCTACAACAACTCTTATGGAAATTTTAATAAGATGCCCTCTGATTTTGAGACCGGTGTTAAAGAATTTATGAATTCGCAAAAGAATTTCAATGCTTTGCTTGAAGAAAAAATGCTTAAGATTGATGAGTTGGCTAGGAACGTGGATAGAATTTCTCTTGATGTTGATTCTTTGAAATTAATATCTATTCCACCAAAGCATGATATCAATGAGTCTCTCAAAGCCATGAGAATTTCCATTGATGAGTGCAAAGAAAGAACCACTAGGATGCGTGCTAAAAAAGATTGCTTTGTGAAAGCGTGTTCTTCTAGTTTTCATGATAATAATGAAGAAGATTGAGGGAGTCCTGGATTAGGGGATCTCCGGACAGCCGGACTATCTCCATTGGCCGGACTGTTAGACTATGAAGATACAAGATTGAAGACTTCGTCTCGTGTCCGGATGGGACTCTACTTGGCGTGGAAGGCAAGCTAGGCAATACAGATATGGATATCTCCTCCTTTGTAACCGACCTTGTGTAACCCTAACCCTCTCCGGTGTCTATATAAACCGAAGGGTTTTAGCCCGTAGGACAACAACCACAACATAAATCATACCATAGGCTAGCTTCTAGGGTTTAGCCTCTCTGATCTCGTGGTAGATCTACTCTTGTACTACCCATATCATCAATATTAATCAAGCAGGACGTAGGGTTTTACCTCCATCAAGAG
>NW_024119050.1:0-14671 GCF_003073215.2 Triticum urartu
CGGGGATTAGGACTAAACCATTCAAGAGGAGGAGGTGGGAACGCCAGAACCTATGATTCCATAGGATTTTATTGAAAAGAATCCTAACACTTCATTGGGTGGGATGGCGGAACAAACCAAAAAAATTGTCTTATTTGGTAAGTTTATAAATTAACAAATAAGACAGGAAAGAGTAAATATTCGCCCGCGAAATTCTTATTGAATTAGAATACTTTACCGCGATTCAATAAGAGTAAAAATAAGGATTTTTTTAAGAAGGATTACATTATCTATAAATATAGAATTTAGATAAATATACACACACATCTGGATATATTCTAGATCTTCTTTTTTGACTATATATTATATTTTTCTGTTTTAACAAATTCAATATAAAAAAAACCGAACTTTTTCTATTATCTATTAATGTGTATCTATCCGTACCGTAATATTTTGGAATATTATGAATTAGAGAAATTTACATGCTTTCTGATTCCATTCGCGAGGAGCTGGATGAGAAGAAACTCTCATGTCCAGTTTTGCAGTAGAGATGGAACTAAGAAAGAGAACCATCGACTATAACCCCAAAAGAACCAGATTTCGCAAACAACATAGAGGAAGAATGAAAGGAAAATCCTGCCGAGGCAATCGTATTTGTTTTGGTAGATATGCTCTTCAAGCACTTGAACCCGCTTGGATCACGGCGAGACAGATAGAAGCAGGACGAAGAGCAATAACACGATATGCACGTCGTGGTGGAAAAATATGGGTACGTATATTTCCCGACAAACCGGTTACACTAAGACCCACGGAAACACGTATGGGCTCGGGAAAGGGGTCCCCCGAATATTGGGTATCCGTTGTTAAACCTGGTCGTATACTTTATGAAATGGGGGGAGTATCTGAAACTGTAGCTAGAGCAGCTATCTCCATAGCTGCCAGTAAAATGCCCATACGAAGTCAATTTATTCGATTAGAGATATAGAACCCTAAAAGGGGTATGGAAGATAAAAAAAAATGCTCGGTTTTTCTTTCTGGAAAGACAATATTTCTTTCATCCTTTTGCATTGAAATAACAAATTGAAATCAAAATAATATGATTCAACCTCAGACCCTTTTAAATGTAGCAGATAATAGTGGAGCTCGAAAATTGATGTGTATTCGAGTCATAGGAGCTGCTGGTAATCAGCGATATGCTCGTATTGGTGATGTTATTGTTGCTGTAATCAAAGACGCATTGCCCCAAATGCCTCTAGAAAGATCCGAAGTAATTCGAGCTGTAATTGTACGTACATGTAAAGAGTTCAAATGCGAAGACGGTATAATAATCCGCTATGATGACAATGCTGCGGTTATAATTGATCAAAAAGGCAATCCAAAAGGAACTCGAGTTTTTGGCGCGATTGCCGAGGAATTGAGAGAATTGAATTTTACCAAAATAGTTTCATTAGCTCCTGAAGTATTATAAATACTAGTAGGCGAAATTGAGACCAAAGAATTAATTTAGTAGATTGTGTTTTACGTATATGTTTTAAAATCCAAAATGAAAAAAAAAAAAAGAAAACATGTTGATTATAGAAAAATTAGGAGGAACCTAGAATTAGAGTCTTATGGGCAAGGACACTATTGCTGATTTACTAACCTCTATAAGAAATGCGGACATGAATAAAAAAGGAACAGTTCGAGTAGTATCTACAAATATTACCGAAAACATTGTTAAAATACTTCTACGAGAGGGTTTTATTGAAAGTGTTCGGAAACATCAGGAACGTAACAGATATTTCTTGGTTTCAACTTTGCGACATCAAAAGAGAAAGACTATAAAAGGAATATATAGAACAAGAACCTTTTTAAAGCGTATCAGCCGACCCGGCTTACGAATTTATACCAACTATCAAGGAATTCCTAAAGTTTTGGGTGGAATGGGAATTGCTATTCTTTCTACTTCTCGAGGAATAATGACAGATCGAGAAGCTCGACTAAACAGAATTGGGGGAGAAGTCTTATGTTATATATGGTAATCGCCCCGCCTATAGTGCTCGAATTCTATCTCGCCCTTCCTATTTTTAAAATAAAAATAGAAAAATAGGAGAAAAAAAATATGACAGAAAAAAAAAATAGGAGAGAAAAAAAAAACCCGAGAGAAGCAAAAGTAACTTTCGAAGGTTTAGTTACGGAAGCCCTACCCAATGGAATGTTCCGCGTTCGGCTAGAGAATGACACCATCATCCTAGGCTATATTTCAGGAAAGATACGGTCTAGTTCTATACGAATACTGATGGGGGATAGGGTCAAAATTGAAGTAAGTCGTTATGATTCAAGCAAGGGACGTATAATTTATAGACTTCCCCATAAGGATTCGAAGCGTATCGAAGACTCGAAGGATAGCGAAGATTTGAAGGATAGCGAAGATTTGAAGGATACCAAAGATTCAAAGGATTAGGTTTTTCTTTTTTTTTCTAGGGTAATAAATTCTAAGTTCTAAAATTCAAGCGAAGAGACTTATTTTTTCCAAAAGATTAGATTCATAGTTTAAAAAAGGATACAAAAATATGAAAATAAGAGCTTCCGTTCCTAAAATTTGTACAAAATGTCGACTGATTCGTAGGCGTGGACGAATTAGAGTCATTTTCTCTAATCCGAAGCATAAAAAAAGACAGGGGTAATATTTCAAAAAAGAAATTTACTTTCTAAAAAGTAAAAAAAGTACCCACGGAAATGTTCCAATTCCAAATAAAATAATTTCATTTAAAATAATTAAAGTAAAGGGTTTATTTTACCCTGAAACGGATATCTTTGTATATTTTTTCTTTTTTTATTTCTAACTCATATTTATGAGAAAATAAAATATGGCAAAAGCTATACCAAAAATTGGTCCACGTAAGAAAGTGCGTATTGGTTTACGTAGGAATGCACGTTTTAGTTTACGGAAGAGTGCACGTAGAATAACAAAAGGGGTTATTCATGTTCAAGCTAGTTTCAACAATACTATTATAACTATTACAGACCCACAAGGTCGGGTTGTTTTTTGGTCCTTGGCCGATACTTGTGGATTCAAAAGCTCAAGAAAAGCATCACCCTATGATGGTCAAAGAACAGCAGTAGATGCTATTCGTACAGTAGGTTTGCAACGAGCAGAAGTTATGGTAAAGGGCGCTGGTAGTGGAAGAGATGCCGCATTACGAGCCATTGCTAAAAGTGGTGTGCGATTAAGTTGTATACGTGATGTAACACCTATGCCGCATAATGGATGTCGACCACCTAAAAAAGACGTCTGTAAAAGAATTAACCCGCTTTCAACTTTCATTTCAAGAGAAATAAATGATTCAATGATAAAATAATAATACTAGTCTATTATGGTTCGAGAGGAGGTAGCAGGATCCACTCAAACACTACAGTGGAAGTGTGTTGAATCAAGAGTAGATAGTAAGCGCCTTTATTATGGTCGTTTCATTCTATCCCCGCTTGGAAAAGGTCAAGCGGACACCGTCGGTATTGCCTTGAGAAGAGCTTTACTTGGAGAAATACAAGGAACATGTATCACACGTGCAAAATTTGGGAGCGTGCCGCACGAGTATTCTACAATAGCAGGTATTGAAGAATCCGTACAAGAAATTTTACTAAATTTGAAAGAAATTGTATTGAGAAGTAATCTCTATGGAGTTAGAGACGCATCCATTTGCGTCAAAGGTCCTAGATACATAACTGCTCAAGATATCATCTTACCGCCTTCCGTAGAAATCGTTGATACGGCACAACCTATAGCTAACTTGACAGAGCCCATTGATTTCTGTATTGATTTACAGATCAAGAGAGATCGTGGATATCAGACAGAACTCAGAAAGAACTATCAAGATGGAAGTTATCCTATAGATGCTGTATCCATGCCTGTTCGAAATGTGAATTATAGTATTTTTTCTTGTGGGAATGGAAATGAAAAACACGAGATACTTTTTCTAGAAATATGGACTAATGGAAGTTTAACCCCTAAGGAAGCACTTTATGAGGCTTCTCGTAATTTGATTGATTTATTTCTTCCTTTTCTACACGCGGAGGAAGAGGGCGCTAGTTTCGAAGAAAATAAAAACAGGTTTACTCCACCCCTTTTTACTTTTCAAAAAAGATTAACTAATCTAAAGAAAAACAAAAAAGAAATTCCATTGAATTTTATTTTTATTGATAAATTAGAATTGACTTCTAGAATGTATAATTTTCTAAAAAGGGCCAATATACATACACTATTGGACCTTTTGAGTAAGACTGAAGAAGATCTTATGAGAATTGACAGTTTTCGTATGGAAGATAGAAAACATATATGGGACACTCTAGAGAAGCATCTCCCAAATGATTTGCTTAAGAATAAACTCTCGTTTTAAATCCATTGCAAAAAAAATTCTTCTTTTTCGAGTTAGAATAAAAAGAAAACAATTTAGCATCTTTGGTACAATCTATATTTTCGCGAAATGGATCATAATAAAATGGATTTTAGGTATCTAGGGAAGATTCACTTGGAAGTAACTATTTCCTAGATACCTATGGTACTTCACGGTTGAATGAATCAAAAAATATCTAAAAAAGACCTAAAGTTAATGATTTATCAATGGGTAATGTTGCTCCAATACCTAACCAAAGAGCTACTACAGTACCGATTAAAAAAACGGTCGTAGCTACTGGGCGGCGAAATGGATTTTGGAATTTATTGACATTCTCTAGAAAAGGTACTGTCAATAAGCCTGTTGGCACAGAAACCATTAAAAGAACGCCCAATAACTTATTGGGTACCGTACGGAGTATTTGAAACACGGGAAAGAAGTATCACTCGGGTAATATTTCCAGAGGAGTTGCAAACGGATCTGCCGGTTCACCAATCATTGATGGCTCGAGAACCGCTAAACCTACATTACATGCAATAGTACCTAGAATTACTACTTCAAAAATATATAAATGATCGTTGGGCCATGCGGGTTCCGTAATAATTATGCCCCATCCCTTTAGCTAATTTAGCTCTTAATACATGATCATTTAAGTCTGGTTTCTTTGTTATTGGGATAGGTGAACTCTTTAGGATCCATCCCCCAAAGGAACCGGACATGAGAATTTATCATCATCCGGCTCGAGCAAGAGTGAAAGAAATAAGACCGCGGAAGATCCTTAATAGAATTAAGGTTTATAATGACTCAATGACTCTAGGCAAGAAAAGCTTTATCAGATTCTCTTTTCCGAAGTTGCACCTACAACTACTCATTGAAAATAATCCTATTCTTATGGGTAAATGCTCAATATCCAAGTGGGCTTACAAATTTGATCATGATCAATTGCTTTGTGGATTGTCTCATGTCTCTTGATTAGTTGGTATTTATCCCCTCAATATCGCAAGTTTCTTACCTCCAAACAAAATATTTACTTGTTACTAATAAAAAATCAAAAAGTTTAGCCTACATTCTTCCTTAGATCCCTTCTTTTACTCCGATAGTATTGCGGATCACAATCGATGCAAAGAAAATGAATGCATTTCCATACTATAATAAAAAGGTAAGTGTAATAAATAGAGAACTGGATCATGTCACATGACTTATTCCATTTCTACTCTATGGGATCTTACGGAGCCTGTTCATGGATGACATGGTTGCGGTATGATCATAGAAGATATTCTCCTCAAGTGAACCAGCCTATCCTTCCTAGGTAGGGGACTTACATGTTGATTGGATGCGGAGACACCTTTGGTTGTGAATTCTAATGTGGCAGATCCAATTCTTTATCTGCATGGCCAAATCAATAATTCAAGTCACACACTCCCATAATCCGCCTTTTTTCTTTCGTAAAATTAACTTCAACTATTTGTATTGTATAAAAATACTTTGGAGTTGAAGAGAAGTATCCAAATGACATGTGTTATTTTACAATAACCCATGCTTGTAGCAATGAAATACCAAAACCTACCCGATATGATATATGATAATTATAATTCTCTATGATATGCCTTCCCTATAAAGGACCCGAAATACCTTGCTTACGTATCATTGGAAAGTGCATTAACATAAATACGGCAGTAAGCAGAGGCAGTACAAAGGTATGTAAACTATAAAAACGAGTCAAAGTGGATTGGCCCACACTAGCACTTCCGCGTAATAACTCCACTAAAGGCGATCCTATTACCGGAATGGCGTCAGGTACACCTGTCACAATTTTGACTGCCCAATAGCCAATTTGATCCCAAGGCAAAGAATAACCAGTTACACCAAATGATGCAGTCAAAACAGCCAAAAACACACCTGTGACCCAAGTTAATTCACGGGATTTTTTAAATCCCCCTATGAGATACACACGAAATACATGCAGGATCATCATCAAAACCATCATACTTGCTGACCATCGATGAACTGATCGGATTAACCAACCAAAGTTGGCCTCGCTCATTATGTATTGAACCGAGGAAAAAGCCTCTGTAATGGTTGGTCGGTAGTAAAAAGTCATAGCAAAACCGGTAGCGACTTGTACTAGAAAACAAGTAAGTGTAATTCCCCCTAAACAATAAAATATGTTGACATGGGGAGGAACATATTTACTAGTTATATCATCTGCAATTGCCTGAATCTCAAGACGTTCCTCAAACCAATCATATACTTTATTGAGATAGGTAACTAACCCGAGTCCCCCTCTAAGAGCCGTATATGAAAATTTCATCTCGTACGGCTCAAGCAGAAACACAAAAATTTTCAACGAATATTAGAAAAAAGGTTCAAAACTTCATCAGCCACTGAATTGGGTCGATTTGCCTTGAAGATATCAAATAAGAAAAATCCGGAATATCTTCTTTGTGATGATAATGCCAAAAAATCTCAAGTTGGCGCGTCTTTCTTTCTTCCTTTCCCTTATGTTGGTCATTAGAGGCTTCTTGACTTTTCTCTTCCCTATAAAGGATTTGTTTTTTTATGCGTAATATAGAAATTATCTTGTTGAGATCCTATGAATCAGTTCAATTAAAACCTTAGATGCGTCTAACAAAAGAGACAAGGTGTACATCTTGTATATGTATTTGTCATCCATTTTTACTTCCCTTGATTTATGCGCATATGACACATGTATACATGAGTAACTTTCATAGTTCATAAAATATAAAGCAAAAATATTATCACAAGAAGTAGAATGCATGAAAATATTGTAACTCAGTTTGCACATATAAGTGAAGCTCTTATTCATATCAAAAGGTTGACAATGGTCATCATTAAACCATCCCAACGTTGGTGAATAAACCTTACTTGCATCAAATTTACATTCTACAACATGCTTAAATAAGAAAACATGCAATAGGTCATTTGACACGGAATCATCACCAAGATTAGAGGTCATATCAAAATGATTAAACATGGGTTCTTTTGCATCAATAATTAATTCAATGGGTGCACTCAAAATTGTTGGTATTTCAGCTATTTGATCACATGACGCATTCATGATAGTAACATGATTCTCTAAAATAGGTGGTGTGCTCAAATCAACAGGTAACTCAACACATGATGTATTGAAGTTAACTAGGCATGCATCATTCTCATGTGAAGTTATATCATCAATATCGTTAGTGTTACCTTGTCGCAAAGACGTAGTTGATGTAGGTACGGACGATGACAATGTACCATACATTTGAGATGATGTCGCACTCACAATCTGAGGTGTGGCTACTCTAGTTGGTGCAGAAGTGGAGGAACCAACCGGTGGTGGTGAGCATGAACTGGAATAGTAGTTGTTGTTGTAGTCACCCCATGCATCCTCATTATCTGTCTCTCAAAGGTACCAGCGCGAACATACATACCAGTAATTCAACAAGGAATATACTGAAATCTTGCATGAATATCATGGTTCAAACCACCATAAAATATATTCATTGTATTATCCCCAGATTCATCTATGTCACAATGATGCATATAAGATTTGATCTCTTGGTAGTAAGGATGAACAATGTTACTGCCTTGTTTTAATTGTTCCAATTTGCGAAGCAATTCACGATAATAGTAAGGAGAAAAAATTGTTGTCTCATTACAGCCTTCAAATCTTTCCAAGTTGTGGGTTAGTTATCAATGTTTTCATACAATGCACACTCCACCAAACAGAAGCAAAACCTGTAAATCACCCAATGGTACCTCGTACTCTCTCAAGTTTATAAAAATCATGGTGACTAAAACTTGTTCTACTTCAAGCTCCCACGCTAGATAAATAGCAGGATTAAATCTACCCTCAAATGACGGTAAAGAGATAGCCTAACCATGTACTTATGTGTGTTGTCCCACTTCTCGTGATGGTGAAGATGTATCTGTTTTCCAAGAACTTCTATCTCCGGAACCTGTCATGCTTAGTAGAAACAAGAAACAAAATTCGAGAATAATGTTCCTATGAACTACTAGGATGTGGTGGTAAAGCGCTCACAGTAAAGCAAATGTCAATATCTTACAAGTTCTTACCATGCAATAGGTGGTGACGGGCAAGCAGTGGAGCTTGGGAGGCTTAAATATTTGGTAGCAAAAGATTAGAAATAATCAATTCATAGATGCAATATTGAATAAATGCTCAACGACGGTAGTATGCTGGTCCTAGGCTTGAACGGACTAGAGACAAGAGCCTAGAACACTAATAAGGTCACGACATATCACAACTAGTATCAATAAAAGATATGAAGTAGCTCTGGACAGCAAGATATAAGTGAAGATCACAATGGCAGTAAAGATGATGATGAGAAACAAGTGACAAGCAGGATATACCAACAACTCTCTCTCCAACTTTCCTATGGAAAGTTTGTCCCAATTTTTTGATAATTTTTCTACATAATGCTACTGACTCAAGCTTTCCAATTCAAAATGAATCACTCAATTCCGAGTTGATATGAGGAGTAAAAAAATAATCTAAAACTGGCCTGAAAAACTGGAAAAATCTAAAATGGTATTTAGGTGGAGGAGGACCTCCTAGAGTTTCAATAGGAAAATTGTGTTTAAGTAGAGGTCATTGTTCAAAGAAGATTTTATCTATTTCATTTCTTTCAAGAATATGCATATCATTTTCATGGTCTAGCAAATGTTGTTCTAGTGGAATAGTAGGAGGCACGGCAATAGAAGCAAGACCAATTATTTCATCCTTACTAGGTATTTTTTCTAACGAGGTTGTGCTGGGGGTATAACCCCGTGGTGTCACCCGCCCAGGAGGGGCCGGATTACACTATTGTAGACTCAAGAATAAAAGGCTTAAATGGGCCTAAGAAGACATGAAGACTGGAGGCGGCTTAAGAGGCGGGCCTGTTGGAGGCCCAAGACCCGAAGGTGTGAGCAGCCCGACAGTGACTTGCCTAGGAAGGCAAGCGACTTAGAAACTGAGTTGGTAACACTTTGTGATCCGACTTGGACTCTTGTCAGCCTAGGGCCTCGACTTGTGTATATAAAGGCAAGACCCTGCGGCGGTTTAACTCTAGAAACAATTGACCAAGAGCTAGGTCAAGCAATTCCGCTCCCTTGTAATCGATACTCAAGTAATAGTCAACAAAAGCAGGAGTAGGCATTTACCTCGTTGTGAGGGGCCGAACGTGGGTAACCCTTGTGACCATTGTCCCATTCAACCCCTTCAAGCTAACCTATGTTGCGATGGCTCCACACCTAGGTCCTTTCTCAAGGGCATCTGCCGTGACAAAACCACGACAGTTGGCGCCCACCATGGGGCCAGCACATGGTGGTTTCGAGTTCTTGAAGGGCACTTTTCCAGGGATCGAGGGATACACTATTGGCAGGATGAACAAGAGTCGCCGCGATAAGCTTTACATCAACGACGGTGGCTGGGGCCCCAAGGCCGACTCAATCGAGTATGGGTACCGGGACCCGTTCGGCGGAATCCATTTCTTCATCGGCTAGATCGGCGTGTCTGAGCCTGAGCCGGACATCTGCACCAACATCGTCGAGTTGGCTCGGCATGCGCGACCTGCCAGTGTTCAACCCAGCCGGAAGTGTGTCTTTGTTGGGTTTGTGTATGGCACGGACCTTGCAGAGAATTCTATGTCTGGAGGAATCTACTCAGGTGATGAGTCGTCACTTGGAGAAATGTAATCAATTTACCAGCTTCAAGATGGCGGGCTTGGGGGGCTATTGCGATGGTGACAGTATCCCGAACCCTTATGAGCCGCCGAGCAAGGCTGCTATTTTTATGGCTGGTATATAACCAGATCTAAACTCTTCAATAGTTGTGGCCATGACATCTGGATCGACCACGGCGGCCACGGCTGGGGCTGGCGGCTCAGTTATACTGCCGGCTCAAGTTTTTTCAGGTCTTTAGGGCTCTTTGAACACCCTTCTTGCAACGGAGGTGACCATGGCGAATCAAGCAGAGCGCAATGAAGATATTGGAAAGATTCAAGCAAAGATCGCTAAGGCACAGGAGGATGTCAACGCGGAGAACGCTAGGATGGCGGAGGAACGGGCTCAGATCGCGGCTGAATCAGAGCAATTAAGGGCAGAGGCTTGGCGCTTAAATTTGGATCAGAACGCCTTTAATGTGGTTCTTCGCAGGAGGCACCAGACCCACATGCCTTTGCATTACGATCCTATGAATCTGTTTAACACCCCTGGAGCAGGCCCAAGCACTCGAGGTGGTCGGGCAGGCCCAGAAGTGGTGCGGCGGCTCAGCCCTGGCAGCCTGAACTGACACGGAGGGATGAGAGGGTGCCTAACCCGACCCCAAATGAAACGTCGTCTCAATGTTTCTTGACACCACAACTGGGCCATTTTTCTAACCCGATGGATAACATGATAGTAGTGGCAATACGGCTGGCGGCTATCCCAATGGAGGGTGAGTCGCCCATTACGGTGGAGACCCGGAATGCAGTGGAGCTTCTTCAGACAGCTGTAGCACAATAGGCGGCTTATTCATATAGTCGTGAGCATGTTCATTCAACCCCTCACCCAAGTCGAAGTTACATCCCATGTATTGAGTCTCCGGCGGTTTCCAGCAGTGAACGGCGTCGCGACCCGCCACACAATGATGACCCGCCCTGTGGGAATAACCCACCCCGTGATAATAATTTGTTAACCAATGCTCAGGCGATTGTTGATCAGGCTCGAGCTCGTCGTGAGGTGGAAGTGGTGGCTCAGTTGGGAGCTTATCAAGAGCTTCTAGTGAACCCTTCGGCCTTAGTTGAAGCCGGGATGACTTCTAGGACAGTTGGTGTGCCGCGTTTGGTACCGGTCCTGTGCAATGAATGACTGCCCAAGGATTTTAAAGGTCCTCGTAAGGTGGCTTACTATACAGCTGATCTCCCCCCTGAGGCCTGGATTGAGAGTTATGAGTTAGCCATGGAGATGCTGGATGTTAACGATGTTGTATGAGTACTTTACTATGATGCTGGATGGACTAGCTTGAACATGGTTAAAAGGACTGCCTCCTAATTCCATCACTTCGTGGGCAGAGTTGAAAGCGCGGTTCATTAAGAATTTTCTGTGGATAATTGTGTGCAGCGTGAGGATGAATCGGCTCACCATTGGGTCCGATGAGTGTCAGCTATTATCCATTCATCGGATAGCATTGTGGAGGGTCAAGCGGTTCTGGTTTTGGAGAAGAACTGTCACTTTACCCCTCTTAAGCAGAAGCTTGGGCGGCTTAAGCGTTACTGCAATGATATGGGTGAGCTTATGGCGGCTCTCATCAATTATGCTGACTCTGATAATACCACGGACCCTGGATCTGATGATGAGAAATCCAATAAGGGTAAGTGAGGGAGTCCTGGATTAAGGGGTCCTCGGGCGTCCGGCCTGTGTGACATGGGCCGGACTATTGGGCCATGAAGATACAAGATAGAAGACTTCCTCCCATGTCTGGATGGGACTCTCCTTTGCGTGGATGGCAAGCATGGTGTCCGGATGTATTATTTCCTACTTTGTGTAACCCTAGTCCCCTCCGGTGTCTATATAAACCGGAGGGTTTAGTCCATAGAGACAATCACAATCATATAGGCTAGACTTCTACGGTTTAGCCACAACGATCTCGTGGTAGATCAACTCTTGAAATCCTCATACTCATCAAGATTAATCAAGTAGGACGTAGGGTATTACCTCCATCAAGAGGGCCAGAACCCGGGTAAAACATCGTGTCCCCTGTCTCCTGTTACCATCAACCTTAGACGAACAGTTCGGGACCCCCTACCCAAGATCTGCCGGTTTTGACACCGACATTGGTGCTTTCTTGGGAGTTCCACTGTGTCGCCACCAGAAGGTTCGATGGCTCCGTCAATCATCTGCAACGATGCTACCCTGGGGGAGGTTTTTCTCCCCGGCCAGATCTTTGTATTCAGCGGCTTCACACTGTGGCCCAACTCGCTTGGCCATCTAGAGCAGATCGACAGCTACGCCCCATGTCACCAGATTAGTTTTGGAAACCTGGATTATGTCGCTGATATCCGAGGAGACTTGATCTTCCAAGGATTCACGACCCCAACCTCCGCTCTGGCCTTAGATCCGGAGCGCGTCGCCAGGTCCGAAGACGGGATTTCTAAGCTCGCCGGACTATCTGCGGCTACTAAGCCCAGTACAGGAGAGTCGGAGGAAGTAGTGTTGCTCGCAACAATCATAAAGCCACACTCTTCTCTGGACACTGGCTCCTAACCCTTGGAGTCAGCAGCATGTGAGCTCGGCCATGGATTCTCCTTCCCGCCATACTCCACGGATTCGTTTCTCCCTATACAAACCTCGCCTTTAAGCGAGGCTCTGGACTTGATGCGATCCCTCGTTATTACAGAGGAGCAATGTCCGAACTACGCCCAACCCAGACTAGGGGCCGAGAGCGGGGAAGTTTACATCCCACCCACCACCCACTTCATCGCCACAGTCAAGGACTTAACTGACATGCTCGATTACGACTCGGAAGACATCGATTGTATGGACGACGATGCCGGAGAAGAGCAGGCCCAAAACCCGCCGTTTACCAGACGCTGGACGACCACCTCTTCGTATGACGTGTACATGGTGGATACGCCCAAAGAGGGTGACAGCGATAATGAGAAAAATCCAGTCGAGGATAAACCTCCTGAGATACAGCCAAAGCGCCGACATCAGCGGCGCCGCTCTAAATCATGTCGCGGGAAAAGACATCGATACCGGCATGAGAGACAACAACACTCCGGACGAGGCCGAAGACCAAGAAAACCCTATCGAGCCAACATTTGAACAAGACGATCGAGAAGGTGGGCAAGTTAGCCCTGAGGAACAGGCCATAAACAAAGACTCGAAGGACAGTAACTATCTTCCACTCTCCGAAGATGAGGTGAGCCTCATCGACAAAGACTTTATCGTGCCTGAGGAACCTCTCGAGCAGGAGCGCTTTAAGCGCTGGCTAATAGCCACTGCAAGGAGCCTGAAAAAGAAACAACAGCAGCTTCAAGCTGATCAAGATTTACTCAACGACAGGTGGACTAATATCCTGGCAGCCGAGGAGTACGGCCTCGAGTGCCCAACTAAAAGTTACCCAAAGCATAAACTGCTACCTCAATTCGACGACGAGGCACTTGAGCCCGTTCCGTCAGCATGTAATGCGGCTGACCAGCCACCACGTGGTCGGGACAAAACGTCAACTCAAGCCGAACACCAGCCCATACTATCTCGCCGTAAAGGTCGAGACACAACAACTCGGGGATATACATATGACCTACGACAGGACCTGAAAAATATAGCAGGTCCGACCAGATCGATCTACGGATTGTGGGGGTGTGCCCCGACGCGCGATGACGGTTATCTAGTCGGACATGACAAGCATAATCACACCTGGGCTGAAAACAGCAGACAGACTCCATCCGAGCTACGTCATGACCTGGCCGGATATAGAGGCGCCGCACACCCCCTCTGCTTCACTGATGAAGTAATGGAACATGAATTCCCAGAAGGGTTCACACCCATCAATAAAGAATCATATGATGGAACAACAGATCCCGTGGTATGGATGGAGGACTTTCTTCTCCATATTCATATGGCCTTTGGTGATGATCTTCATGCCATCAAATACCTCCCCCTAAAACTCAAGCGACCAACTCGGCATTGGTTGAACAACCTTCCTGAAAACTCTATTGGCAGCTGGGAGGACATGGAAGACACCTTTCGCGACAACTTCCAAGGCACATACATCAGACCTTCGGATGTCGATGCCTTAAGTCACATAGTTCAACAACCCGGAGAGTCAGCCAAGAAATTTTGGACTTGGTTCGTAACTAAACAGAACCAGATCATCGACTTCCCAGATGTCGAAGCCCTAGTGGCCTTTAAGCATAGCATCCGCGACGAATGGCTCGCCTAACACCTCGGCCAAGAAAAGCCGAAGTCCATGGCGGCCTTCACTTCACTTATGACCCGCTTTTGCGTGGGCGAAGGTAGTTGGATAGCCCATAGCAATAATAATGCAAGTGAACCTAGCACTTCTGAAGCCAGAATTAGCAATGGCAAGCCCCGACGCAACAGCCATAAGCATCGAAACAATGGTAACAATACCGTATCTTGATTGGCCGAGCGGGGCGGCCGAGCCCCAACCCCAATCCTTTATAAAGAGCGGGAGGGGGGATGGCGTCCCGCATTCTTTCATCTTCTTCTTCCTTCAGCTTCTGCTCCTCCCTTCCATCCGTCATGGAGAGAGGGAATCCCGGTCCTTCAACAGTGGCGGCGAGGGTTGCCGCTCGACAACGCGTCCC
>NW_024119051.1:0-28134 GCF_003073215.2 Triticum urartu
GTCTGCACGGCCAACGCTCCGCTCTGCCCCGTGCTCTTCAGCGAAAACGAACTACACCAGGGGATGCGGCTCTGTCTCCTGAGCAATCTGGTAGGTCGTGCACCGCTGATGGTGGCCGGAGTCGCCAAGAAGCCTCGTCGGGGCCGGCCCGGTCCTCTGTCCAGCACGGGAGCGAGCGAGATGGAAGAAGAAGTCGTCCATGCGGGCCCCACCTCCCCGCGGGCCCCGCAAGTCAGCCACCCAGGGGTTGAACCGGACCGCTGACCTGGCGTAAGTGGAGACGCCCTGCGGTGGAAACGTTTTCATGTTTTGAAAGTGTACTTTACCGTGCCTTCAGAGAAGAATACATTTTCGCTTTCTAAAAATGTACTATGTTTCCCCTTCGATCGGTAATACGCTTTCTTTTCTCTGAAAACGTATTCTTCCTTAGTGCGCTTTCTGGTTTAACCGCCAGGGGTCTGTCTCTGAATATTTATTTTACAAATTAGTCCCTCTCATTCAATCGGCCGTATCTTTGCAACCACAGCTTCAAACGAGGTGATTCCAAAGCCCATTTCTTCGTCTCGTCGAGCCCGTCATGTTGGTACCATTTTTATAAGGTGTTCACACTATGAAAATGACCATTTTTCCCTTACACTAAATCAGCCCCCTCCGAGAGAGAACTGTTTCCGGCGATTCTTTCCGCGAGCTTCTCGCACTTCTTCCCGCTGAATCCACCCCCCAAGCAAGCCACACCCCCCATTTGCATGATTGCAATGTAGTGACATGATTTAAATTATTTGAACTTGTTTAAAATATTGCATTAGCTATGTATGATTTGTTCATGGCATTTCTCGGAGTATTGCTTGATCTTGCTATTGCCATGATATTGCTTGGAGTTCTAGGACTAATATTTTGCAGCTTATGTGGATGACATGTTGCCATTGGATTTTTAGTGGCTCCTGTTATGCTTACTTTCGTGATGGCATCTGGTATGATATTTTGGAGTATTACGTTGGATGTCATGTTGCCTTTGGATTATTAGTGGCTAATATTAATGTTGATGATAGTTGATATTATGTTTTGGGAGTATGATTTCAGAGATGATGCTTGCTTGTGAATCTTAGTTGGATAGCTTGTTATTAATATTGGAGTAGTAGCATTATATATCATTCTTGGATTCATTATGATCGTAGAGTTATGCTATCCTCGGAGTATTTTGATATGATGATAAGATGCTTTGGATTAGTTATTGGATATTGCTATGACTTGGATCACAGGTTGATAGATGATATCAGAGTATTAGTTATAACAGATATATTTCAGGAATAAATTCCGTCATTAAGTTGGTTAGGTGCCACCGAGCCGGGCTTTTCCAGTGCAACCACATTTGCCTGTTATGGGAAGGCCCTAATGTGGTCTATTGTTGTGCCTCTCGTGCGTGCCTCCAACGAGGGAAGGTTATGGGCGTGCGGTACCCTGGCCCGGTAAGCAGACATAACCTTGTGTGCCCGTAGTTGGATAGGGCCCTTTTTGTCCCCGAGTGGGACCGCTTTTTTTGCCACGACGGTGGCTGTTGATGCCTTTGGTAGACATGGGGCCACCCATGACTTAGCCCAGAAGGGCGTTGGTCGGAGTGGCCGGGAGAGTGTCATGGCAGTAGATCGGTTTTGTTGGAACGCCATTGGTCCACCCGAATGGGAGTGCGAGGCCATGGGTTCCGTGGTGTGGGTAAAGTGCGCTACCTCTGTAGAGAGAGAGAGAGTGTGTGTGTGTGTTTAATCTATCGATATCCTCGTCCTCGGTCATGGGCACAAGTTCATACTAGGTCACACCGTTTGATCAACACTCACATGACGGAATGACTTATAGGTAATTTATATGTTGATATTTGTGAGCAGTAATAGTTTGGCAGGATGTTGATGATGATGTTGGAATGATCTCGAGGATGATCATTCAGTTGATGTTGTGGTCACGAGGTGATCATGTGGATGTTTTGATCACGAGATGATCGAGATGGTATATTGCTTGGCCGGTTAGCCAAGAGTGAGATGGTTATTGAGGTTTGAGATGTTGGTTTATCAGTATCGTAGTAGTTTCATATCATGCTTAGTAGTTGCTTTCATATCTTATTAGTTGTTAGTTAATTAACCTGCTAATGCTATGTTGTTGTCTTGCCTTGATGCTTTTGGTTGTTGTGAGCTTGCAAGTACATTCATTGTACTGACCTGGCGTGTCATGCCAGATTGCAGGTGATGCTGTGATTGATTGATTGTTTGTCGAGGTTTCTGTGCGTGCGAGCTAGATCGTGTCCCAGCCAGAGTCCCTGCGGAGTGGAGTTCACCACCTTCATTGTTGTTTCGCTGCTAGAAGTATTCCGCTGCTACGAGTTGTCCCGCTGCTAGCATAGAGCAAGTGTAGTGTCGCCGTGCTGATGTGCTTCTTTGTAACATGAGGCCCTTGTATTATTATCCTTGTAATAAGAGCTGATTTGTTCTATGTTAAGCAGTGCCGTATTCTAGAGACTTCTCCTCGATCTCTGGGCTGGAATACGGGGCGTTCCGGTTTCTCTGAGCCGGGGTGCCACAATTGATGACAATACGTGATTTGCACATAGGGATATAAAATGAACATAAGCAAAGCCAAGATCTATAAAATATAGACATGCTCCCCCTAGATGTGTGCACTCTATAGATATGCTTTGGACTGCACAACACACATACTAGGATCAACACTCCCCCTATATTTTATAGACAAGGCAATCCTTGCAACAAACTAAGTGACACTAAGCATGAAGGCAAGGTATAGTAAGTGATCATGAAGTAGAGGGCACATGATAAAATAAGCTCATAATCTATCGTGGAATTGTCACGGCAGATGTCCTAGTGTGAGGACTTAGTCGTGAGGCCAACGCATCTACGCGGTAACTTGAAGGGGTTGATCGGAATCAAGAGATGCAATACGCAAGACAAAGATTTAAACAGCTTCGGGCCCCGGGAAACATCATCCGGAATAGCCCTACATGCTGTTTGTGGCTAGGTCTCATTATCATCAAGAGGGAAGCGCCATAAACCGGCTCTTTTTGTCTAGCCCTAGAGATTGTTTCTTGCTTATAGCTTGTCCCCCTTTGGGGAGCCCTGCCCCTCCTTATATATGTTGAAGGGGCGGTTTACATGACTAGTCCTAGTTGGATTAGGATTACTCTATTACAAGTGGAGTCCTAGTCTTGCTTCCTTTGTAGGAGGATAGTCCTTATGCTTTCCTCATAAACCGGCCCACCATTAAACGTGAATCGGCCTTCTGGGCCTTGGGCCTGGTCATCCGTCTGTCCCACACGCCGGATCACCAGCGAGTCATAATGACCAAGTGGGTTGCTTGTAAACCGCCAGGTCAGGGTGGGTTGCCAGTGAATCGCCAAGTGTCAGCCGGATCTCAAGTAAACCGCCAAGTCCGGCCGGGTTATACTTCCGGCCGGTTTATGCCGCGGGGTATATCCCCGACATTAGCCCCTAGTTTAATTTGGATTTGTCCATGTTAAACTGATCTGTAACATAAACACAAGAACAAATTTGGCGGGTTGTGTTCCGGGTTAAGAATTCTTGTAGACCGGCACCTGATCATCCTTAAGTCCTTGTCATTCCCTCCTTCTAGAAAATCCGGATCAATAACCAGCTTCATACTTTAAATTGTTGACGTTGGTTTCTCATAGAAAAATATTGTGAAGAATAATCCACTTGAGTCGGCTTCCAAAACGCCGGTTTAAGAAATTTTGGTCTTGAAATACTCATATGATATTCATCCGGTTTGAAGATGTAGAACTTGCCGGTTTATCATTACTAAAACTGCCGGGTTATAAAAACTGATAATTCCGGGTTATGATTGTTGCCAATGCCGGTTCATGATTGTTGATGACGCCGGGTTATGATTGTTGCAGACACCGGGTCAATCTGGTTTGCTCAAGACTGAGAATTTTGAAAATATTTCTCCTTATATGCATATTACCTGTAGCCCCCAAATCTTGAGCAGAACAAAGTGATGGTTTAAGACTTGCTTCAACATAAATACTGCCACTTTTGAAGAAATCCATGTTGTTCATCCCAGTCACTAGTAAAAACTGAACACTCCATATTATGTAGCCCCCAAGTGCCGGGTTGTCATGCTTGCAGCAACCTGGGACTTGTAATTGCTTATAAAAACTTCAATCAGTGTAGCCCCCAAGGGCCGGGTCATTATGTAATAATGAGCAGAGACTTTGTAAATATAATCATGTAGACTTGAGCAGTGATGTGTAGCCCCCAAGGGCTGGTTTAGTAAGATAATACTGAACCGGGACTTGATATATACTCGAATGTTTGACAGGAGCAATTGGTAGCCCCCAAGGGCCGGCTTATTATGATGTGATGAGTCGGGTCTTCAATAAGACTAATAAAAATGACTTTGCATTAGCCCCCGAGTGTCATGGTGCATGCTTGCAGCGACATGAGACTTGCATATTTGATATAATCTTCAGTTGAATAATGTAGCCCCCAAGTGCCGGGTCGTAAGCCTGCAGCGACTTGGGACTATTCCTTCAATTGTAAAATAAATCATATCCCTTGATAATATAATAGCCATTGCGCTAAAGCAACTTTGAAAACCTTCATCATAATACTGGTTATTGATAACCATAATAAAATCCAACCATGTTGGCTATTTTGAAGATTTGAATAATATAATCCAATGATTTATGAGCGCATGATTCCAATGGCGCAATCCAAATATATGCTGGCGATTTATAGTCGAAAACCAGACCGGGCTGATAGTCTCTGGATTATGATTTAATCGTGTTCCGTCAATTTGTAATTGACAGTCGAACCGGTTTAAGAATTTGTCGGTTTTCAAAACGCAACAAAAGAAATATATGTCTAAATGAAACAAAATTTCAAAGGCAATGATAAAACAATTGGCAAAAAAGAGGCAATTGAGGTCATCAAATGGCATTACCATGGTCGGACACGACCAAGCCCCCAATAGGCGTAGCTATGGTTCAAGTCAGCCAGGTCCCCAAATGATGCAGTGGCATTATGCCGATCAAGAGGCATGGCGATGGTTCGGGTTCGACCAAAGCCCCCAAGTGATTCTGTGGCCTTAGGCCGATCAAGAGGCGTGACTGGTTCAGATGTGACCAAGTCCCCAAGTGATCTGGTGGCTTTCGCCTATCAAAAGGTGCTGCATTGGTTCAGACATGACCAAGCCCCCAAGTGATGTTGTGGCACTAGGCCGATCAAGAGGCGTGACTATGGTTCAGATGTGACCACAAGTCCCCAAGTGATCAATAATATGATAAGCCAATAAGGTATGATACCCATGTTTGAACCGCGCATCATGGCAGCAGGTCCTCTTTGGCATTCTTTAACTTTTTGCAAGAGATAAATCCTTCTTGAACCGGATGTTAAACCGGATATTGAGATCTTCAAAGCTTTGTGGGAGACATCTTTCCCTTGAACCGGATTTTAAACCGGAATCTTCATTTTTAGCCGGAAATTTTCTGACGGCCTTTAAACTCGAACTTGCGAGAAGTTAATTTCTTTTTGAACCGGAAATTCTTTAACCGGAATTTAAGAGCTTCAAAACTTTGTGGGAGATAGCTTTCCCGTGAGGTGGATTTCAAAACCGGAATCCTTCTTTTTAAGCCGGAAATTTTCTGACGGCCTTTAAATTTTCACCATTATGGCGGTTTTAGGGTCCTGCATTAGATAACTTTGCAAGCCAGAGTAATTGCTCCTTTAAAGAAAGCAATATATAATATAAAAATATACTGGATGGATTTCACCTGATATGTTAGGCTAGTTAATATCCACCGCCGGGTTGATGATCACCATGGTGAAGCTGAAATCGATCATGGCCAAGTCGGCCGCGGCAGCAAGGCAGATGAACCGGCCGCGACATTGTAAACCGGCGTGGACGAGCGAAGCAATCGCAGGCGCGGATATATCCATAACACGACCCTTGCTCTTTCAATGAACAATTTTCCCGTGGTATAAACCATGTTTGCCGTGCATAATCGTCCTGAAAACAACAAATATTGCAAGACCGAGTAATTGTTTTCAAAAGAAAACAAAATATATCAATTAAAAATTGAATGGATGGATTTCACCTGATTTATTCAGACGATGAATGATCAGTGTATATCATCCGATATTTTTTCGCTGGATGCACGCAGATATTTGACAATCTTCCTTTGTCCTTTTCATAATGACTGTAGCCGCAGTTCTTCACGTGGAAAGCTTTATCAGCAGGCACAAGGGTGTACAAGGTATGGCCGGGTCATATACAGAGCAGGAATTTTGAAAAGGGGGCGGCCGTATCACAGCAACAGAGGCGCAGCAGCTCGCAGTGCAACGGCAGAGGCGCAGCCGTAGCCAGTGGGCAGGCAGCAGCAAGCCAGCATCCTCTTGCCAGAAAAAGCGGGCGCGGGGATGGCCGTTGACGCGGGGGCGATTTGGCGAGGCCACTCGGCGGTGACCCGGCGGCGATTCAGCCAGGCCGCTCCATGGTAACCCGGTGGCGATTCCGCAAGGCCGGATCGTAGCAGGAAGTGGAGCCGTAGTCCGGTAGCGGAGGGCCGGTGACGGTAGGAAGATGCCCCTACGGTGTGTGGAAGCAGAAGCGAACCGAAGCGGCCGGCGAAGCGCGAACGCGCTCGCGACCACAGCAACAAAAGCGGCCCGACCCGGGATGGTGCTTGAAGGAGTGCTTGAACCACAACAACATTGCCCGCGACCACAACAGCAGAAACGCCCGTGAACCACAACAGCTCCGGTTCATACGAACAAGCGGACATGGTGACCCGGCGCGGCGACTCGTGTATAGTAGACTTGGCAACTCGAGGCCGGCAACGGCGGGAGACACAGCAGTAGCAAAGCGTCCCATGGAAGACCCGGCCAAGAGCGATGGCGGTTTAGCGCGAAGTGGAACTAGCTTGGTACAAAGGCTGAACCTGACGGAGCGTGGCGCGGCTCAGAGGGAACATCCATGGCCGGTCTTGCGAGCGGAGGTACGGGTTGATGTTGTGACCCGGTGGAGTAGAGCCGCGCAGGACAGCGCTTGGTCAGGGCCATGACGTCGATGGCGGTTTAGGGGCGAGGCCAGGCACGCTGCATGCGGCTTGCGGCCGGTTTGTCGCAGACCAGCAATGGAAACGGGGTGACCCGGCGGAGGCGGGCCATGGTGGAGACAAACCGGCGGAGGTGGTGCGGCGGCTCTTGGCGTGGCAGCCCAACAGCGCACCGACAGGGGTGGCTTGGCGATGAGGTGAAGGAGAATCCGAGTGCGCCTGTAGTTGATGAGTCCGCGTTGTTGATCCTCTGGATTGTTGTCATATCCGCTCATAGTCGGCAAGGCAGATCACAGTGACAGCCGGTGATGCGAGGGTGGAGGTCAGCAACATCGGCGGGGTTGACTTGAGGCTGCGGCGACACACAACAAATGCGGAGACGAGCTCGGCCAGGCGCGGGCAGCCCGTTGCGGCGGCTCAAAGTGAGGCCATCGCAAGAGGCACGGGCGGAGGCTGTTACAAGGTAGAGACAAACCGGAGTCAACAGCGACGACCGGCCCGACCGCGATAGGAGAGGCCGTAGTGGCTCGGAACCAACGAGCGGTTCGAGGGCGCAGGCGTAGTCGATGGATGAGTCCGAGTTACGGACGGCTCTGTTTCCTTTCCTTGACTTTGATTTTTTATTCCAATTTTCTGTAGCACGTCCGACCCTCTAATAGTTCCGATGTCTATCTTGTCTTCAACTCGGTTTCGCCGGATCATCCAGACGTAGAGGCGCGTACTGCTGCATAACTCCAGCTTTAATCCAAAAGCAATGATTTATCGGCTCTGCCTATGGCTATTCCATGCCGGTTTATCCTGTGTGATTTCCTCTGTGCCGGTTCAACTGATTAATCACGAGCTTCTCGATCCCTTGGAGAGATCCCTCCAAGAACTCAACACCACCGTACGAGGCCCCACGGTGGGCGCCAACTGTCGTGGAATTGTCACGGCAGATGTCCTAGTGTTAGGACTTAGTCGTGAGGCCAATGCATCTACGCGGTAGCTTGAAGGGGTTGATCGGAATCGAGAGACGCAATATGCAAGACAAAGATTTAGACAGCTTCGGGCCCCGGGAAACATCATCCGGAATAGCCCTACATGCTGTTTGTGGCTAGGTCTCATTATCATCACGAGTGAGACGCCGTAAACCGGCTCTTTTTGTCTAGCCCTAGAGATTGTTTCTTGCTTATAGCTTGTCCCCCTTTGGGGAGCCCTGCCCCTCCTTATATATGTTGAAGGGGCAGTCTACATGACTAGTCCTAATTGGATTAGGATTACTCTATTACAAGTGGAGTCCTAGTCTTGCTTCCTTTGTAGGAGGATAGTCCTTATGCTTTCCTCATAAACCGGCCCACCATTAAACATGAACCGGCCTTTTGTGCCTTGGGCCTGGTCATCCGTCTGTCCCGCACGCCGAATCACCAGCGAGTCATAATGACCAAGTGGGTTGCTTGTAAACCGCCAGATCAGGGCGGGTTGCCAGTGAATTGCCAAGTGTCAGCCGGATCTCAAGTAAACCGCCAAGTCCGGCCGGGTTATACTTCCAGCCGGTTTACGCCGCGGGGTATATCCCCGACACAATCTACTAAACATACTAGACAATAAAGGATAAGGTTGAGGGCATATGTCTCACACCATGTGATAGAATAAGTCTCCTAGACTCACACGCACACGAACACAAACCAACAAACCAAAGCAACAAAGGTTCAACGAAACGAAAGGAAAGAGACACAAGACTCGCAAATCCTACACTCTCTCCCCCTTTGGCATCGAGACACCAAAAAGGCAGAGAGGACACCTAGGACACAGGTGGTAGCTCCCATTGACGTGATCACCCATCAAGCTCCTCATCTGTCTCAGCAGCAGGACGCTCATCCGACTCATCCCACTGATATCCTTGCTTCGTCATCCAGGCAGCCTCAGGAGTGATGTTCTTCTCGGACCCGCTCGAGACTTGCTCGCCAAGCTTCCTCAAGATCCTCTTGTCACGTCGGCGACTCTCCTTCTGAGCAACATGGGCCCGATACTACCCCTTGGCCTGCATGCAAAATAGAGACTTCACCTTGGCCTTGAGCTTCTTAGCCCAGGATGGCTCAGAAGAGGGAGGTGCATACCCCTCAGAACTGTCCTCAGCCCTCTCCTCCTCAAACTCATCATCATCAACATCCATGCGTGCAACCTCGGCCTTAGCCCGGGTAGTGGTGTTAGCCCACTTGTTCTTCTGGCGCAGCTTAATGGGCTCATGGCGAATCCAGTTGGGAGCAAGAAACTCTTCACCCGAAAAGAGCTTCTCCCAAGTCTTCGAGATCAAGAGGAACATATAAGTTCCATAGATGGGCACCTTACAATGGAACACAGCAAACTGGAGCTCACTCCACATGATATGAGAGACATCAAGTGGTTCAGGTTGTTGGAGACGCGCGTCCTCACAAATGAGCATCATGTCCACAAGATAGGAATGCACCTTGTCCTTGTCGCCTATGCGAGGAAAAAGAGAGTAGCGGAAGATCCGGTGCATGATATCAAGAAACGGGTTCAGCACAAAAGACTTCTTTCCATTGTGGAGAGTCTTCTCAACAAGAAAGTGTTGAAGCTTGTTCTTGTTAGCAGACTCTGGGTTGGCATGTGGGCGAGCACCAACGGGCACATCAAGCCCCTCATTGTCGGTGTCAAAATCGGCCGACCTTGGGTAGGGGGTCCCGAACTGTGCGTCTGAGGATCGAAGGTAACAGGAGACAAAGGGGACACGATGTTTACCCAGGTTCGGGACCTCTTAATGGAGGTAAAACCCTACTTCCTGCTTGATTGTCTTTGATGAGTATAGAGGTTACAAGAGTTGATCTACCTCGAGGTCGTAATGGCTAAACCCTAGATGTCTAGCCTATATGAATTCTGATCCTCCCTATGGACTAAACCCCCCGGTTTATATATACACCAGAGGGGTACAGAGGCGGTTTACAAAGGAAGGAAACAATGTATCCGGTCTCCAATCTTTGCCCTCCACGCATCCAGTAGTCCTATCCGAACATGGGGAATAATCTTCCGTTCTATCTTCACAGCCCATCAGCCCGGCCCATGCTTTGAATAGGCCGTACACCTGAGGACCCACCAATCCAGGTCTCCCTCAGTAGCCCCCGAACTTGCCTTCAATGACGATGTAGTATCCGGCTTATGTCTTCGGCTTTGCAAGGCGGTTTCTTCATTATACTTCAGACAAACAACAGTCTGGTTCCGACCTCTATGTTCTGTCTTTATGATTCCTTCCTGTTGTCGCTTCGATTTCTGTGCGCCAGGTAAATACGAACGGTTCGTGATTTTTCATAAATAAGCCCGTCATCACGCTCGGATGGCATCTATATAAGGAGATTTAGATCCCCAAATGTCATCCCACATTGCGCAAAAGAAGAACCATCAAGATTAGCTACGAAAAAGCCTTCCAACATGGCCAGTGCCCCAGGCTCCTCTTCACCCCCCATGACCCTCAAGAGGGTGATTGGCAGAGTTGCTCAGTGCCTCATATTCAGCTGAGTCGACTCCAGACGCAGGGCTATCTTCCCCTCACAGATCTAGTCTCCGTTCGAGCGGGATTTGCCTCAATCGGCAATGATGTGATGGCTGAGAATTTCCCCAACCCCAATAAGGAGGAGAGGGTGTGCTTCGTCCCATTCCTGTTGTGGGGCCTAGGATTTCCAATCCATCCATTTCTCAAGGCCTATTGGAATTTTATGACATCCAACTGCACAACCTTACCCCAGGTTCAATTCTGCACATCTCAGGTTTTGTTGCCCTCTGCGAACTGTTCTTAGGCATTGAGGCCCATTTTGAAATATGAAGGAAGTTCTTTTGACTCATTCCCCGGCATCGAGGAGGCTCCATATTTGAAGTGGGCGGTGCCAAAGTATGGCGTATAGCCAGATCCGGATACCTCATAGGAACTCTCAAAGAGGTATACCCACAGTGGTCTTTGGAATGGTTCTACATGGATGACGTCCCACTGCCGGACCCAGTTTGGCACGAGCTTCCTGAATTTTCTAGCGCTCCTTTAAAGAAGCGTTTCAACTGGCATCTCCGAAGTCCCAAGGAGGAATTTAGTGCGGAAATAAAATGGTTGGTTAGAAAGGTCAGGTTACTAGCCCATACTGAGCTCTCGATAGTCGAGGTTATGGCTATTGCAATAAAGAGGTGCGTCCAGCCTCTCCAGTCCAGAGTAACTCCCTTATGGTGTTACAACAGAGAAGATGAAGCGTCCCGTTATAGATGCAAGGGTACTGATACCCCTGATGAACTGGCCACAATCTTGGCCGATTTGTATAAGGGTGGAAAAGAAGATTTCCTCCGCATAAACTGTCAGGAAGGCTATTCCATGTACAACCTCATTGAATGGGTAAGACCTCGACTATCTGTGTTGCCTTATTGCTGTCACGGCATGCTAATCCAATTCGTTCTTTGTTACAACAGTCATGGCGGAAGATGATCGAGGATGTTCACTATCCTGCCCCACAGCCAGAGGATCATAATCGCGATGAAGACCCTGGCTTTCGCGAGGATCCGGATATATACATGGAGTTCGATGATGGGGTATTTTATCAAGCGAGCCTTGATGGCTCGGAAGTGGCTATCACCGCCGACTACCCCCGCCCCAACCCCTTCTCCATTGTAAGTATACAGAGGGCTCTTAAAAGGAAGTCCCTACTTGCACCTTTATCCATATACTGATCCGGACTTTAATAGGATCGGCGCTTGATGAGCCGTACCTCCTCAAGGGCGAACCCTACGCAGGGTAGTCATTCAAAACAAAAGGGGACCGGGAGCGCTGTAGAAACCTCACAGCCTTCCAAGAGGTATGTCTGCTTAATACATGCCTAGGCACGAGCCCGGATTGTTTAAAGTCTCCTTTTATCTTTGATGTGAGGAAAAACACGTGGTAGACGGTGGGAAAATGCCCTATTAGCCGAATGTCCACCAATCCGGCGCCGGACTCGCCAACTAGGACAAGAGCCGATGCAATGCCAGTTCCGCCACCTCATGAGGATTCGAACGACGTATCTATCACGAATTCCGAAGTGGAGAGCATGATGACTCACCGTCGATTGAAAGAGGCCATGCGCGCTTCGGCCTTTTCCGAGCAAGGGTTTACCGCACTCAGCTCGGTGGATGCATATATCTGAGCCACTCGAGACGGACTTGCCGGAGTCACTCAGTTGTCCTCAAAGGATATACAGGTAAAGAATTATGCAATTTAGATAGTCATATGCCAGTAGCCCCCGAGACTTGAAGTGGGAGGCAAACCGATTTAAGGATCGATATGACCCGCAGGTTCTCAAAGTGAAGAATACTGCACTATCCCAGGAGCTAAAGATAAATCAGACGCAGCTAAATGCCATCACCGCCGAACTGGCGGAAATGAAAAAGGCCGCAATGAGCGCGTCCGGGAAGAAAAAACACGAGGAGGAAAAAGACAAACAATCCAAAGAGATAGAGAGCTTAAGGGCTCAGTTATTGGCCGCGCAGAAAGAATGAAAAGTTGAAGGGTGGCATGTTCGGTATGTCTTCCTTTCTTATTTAAAACCACCCTAGGGGCTCATGTTTAGTCCATAATTCGAAACGTCATGACTCTGTTGTTGCAGGCCTGTTAACTGGTCGACCGGAAGAAGAAGTATCCAGATTTCAAGGCGACGTGCTGAAGGAACATGCCCTAGGAATCGTACAAAAACGATAAATAGAAATAAATGAAGTGGAGAAAAAACCCCGAAAAAGGAACATGATCGAACTTATGCGTAGAATCTTCAGAGCCAAGCAACGTTCCATGGGTTCGGCTCTAGGTGACTATCCAATGCATTACGAAGGCGATAGGCCCCTCCTGTGAGAACTTCATCTATGATAAAGGGACCCTCCCATTTTGGTTTGAGCTTGTCCTTCTTCTCTGGGAGGCGTAAAACGAGTTCACCGACATTATAAGTCTTGGCCCGCACTTCTCTTCTTTGGTATCTATGAGCCTATTGTTGATAGAATGAGGAACGGGCTTTTGCAATATCGTGCTCCTCCTCCAGGCCGTATAGGCCGTCCTGCCGATCGAGCTCGGCCTCTCTCTCTTCATACATGCGCACTTGAGGTGAGTCATGAATAATGTCGCAGGGCAAGATAGCCTCTACGCCGTACACCATGAAAAAGGGTGTTTATCCGGCCGTGCGATTGGGCGTGGTCCGTAGTCCCAGAGTACGGAATCAAGTTTCTTGACCCAGTGTTTATCTGACTCCCATAGGGATCACACTAGTCTGGGTTTGATGCCGCTCATTATCAGGCCATTAGCCTGTTTGACCTGACCGTTTGTTTGAGGGTGATATACAGAGGCGTAATCGAGCTTAATGCCCTGTTTAGCACACCAATTTTTCACCTCATCGTCTATAAAGTTAGAGCCATTGTCAGTAATGATGCTGTGCGGGACACCATAACAGTGTACAACGCAGGGTATAAAGTCGATCAGCGGCCCAGCTTCAGCCGTTTTACTGGTTTGGCCTCTATCCACTTAGTGAATTTATCCACCATAACCAGCAAATATTTCTTCTTGTGGCTGCCCCCTTTAAGGGGCCGACCATATCTATCCCCCAGACGGCAATAGGCCAAGTAATGGGGATTGTTCTTAGGGTAGTTGGCGGCATATGACTTTGATTGGAAAAAAGCTGACATCCTACACAGCGTTGTACCAGGGCTTATGCATCTGCCCGGGCCGTTGGCCAAAAGAAACCTATACGGAAGCCCTTGCTTACGTGGGCCCGAGCTGCGGCATGATGGCCACCAAGACCATCATGTATTTCTGCCAAGAGTTGTCGTCCCTCCTCTTCGGAGATACATCTTTGAAGAACTCCGGTAGTACTTTTCTTGTAGAGTTCGCCTTCGTGAACTTTGTAGGATTTAGAGCATCGAACTATGCGATGGGCCTCATTCTGGTCATCAGGGAGCTCCTGCCTATTAAGGTAGGCCAGGTTCGGTCCATGGAGCAATGACAACCATGATTACATGGGCGGAAGGTGTCATTTCGGTGTCCGAGCCCCCGATGATATCAGGATTGTGTTCGGCATCTGGGGGTATGATCGGTGCTGGACTAGTATTTCCGCTCTCATCCTGCCATACCACGGATGGCTTGAAGAGCCTTTCCACAAAGGTGTTAGGCGGGACGGGGTCGCGTTTAGCGCCCATTCGAGCAAGGACGTCCACTGCCTGATTACTGTCTCAAGCAACGTGATGGAACTCGAGCCCCTCAAACCGAGCTGAAATTTTGAGTACGACATTTCGGTATGCCGCCATATTTGGATCTTTTGCATCGAATTCTCCATTTATTTGGGATATTGCAAGGTTCGAATCCCCACACACCTCTAGGCGTTGTATGCCCATAGAAACAGCCATTCGGAGACCGTTCAGTAGTGCCTCATAATATTCAGCCACGTTGTTGGAGTCTGTGTACATGATTTGTAATACGTAGCGGAGTGTGTCCCCTGTAGGGGATGTTAAGATAACACCAGCCCACAATCCGGCTAACATTTTAGAGCCGTCAAAGTACATTACCCAGTTGGAGTATGTGCTGTACTCTTTAGGGAGTTCGACTTTCGTCCATTCGGTGACAAAGTCGGCCAACACCTGAGATTTAATAGCTCAGCATGGCTTGTATGTTATTTCAAATGGTAAGAGCTCGATGGCCCATTTGGCTATGCGGTCGGTGGTGTCCTGATTATTTATGATGTCATTGAGTGGTACTTCGGACGCCACCGTGATCGAACACTCTTGAAAGTAGTGCCGCAGCTTCCGGGATGCCATGAAGACCGCATACGCTATCCTTTGATAGTATGGGTATCGAGATTTGCATGGTGTAAGGACCACCCATACATAGTACACTGGTTTATGGAGTGGGAATTTGTGTCCCTCTTCCTCTCGTTCGATGATGAGTACCGCGCTCACCACCTGGTGAGTCGAAGATATGTAGTGCAACATAGGTTTGCCAACACTTGGTGCGGCAAGGATTGGTTTTGCTTGCTAACAAGGTTTTTATTTCTTCCAATCCGGCTGTAGCCGCATCCGTCCATTCAAAGTGGTCGGTGCGTCGGAGCAGTCGATAAAGTGGCATCACCTTTTCTCCTAATCTGGAGATAAAGGGGCTTAAGGCTGCCACACACCCAGCTAATTTTTGGACCTGCTTAAAGTCTGTTGGCGTTGCCAATTGTGACAGGGCTCGGATTTTGGCTGGGTTTGCTTCGATTCCTCGATTGGAAACAATGAACCCGAGTAGTTTTCCGGCTGGAACGCCGAAAACACATTTTTCCGGATTGAGCCGTATGTCATATGTTCGGAGGTTGTCGAATGTGAGGCATAGATCGTCCACCAATGATTCGACATGTTTAGTCTTGATGACTACATCATATACGTATGCCTCCACTATCTTGCCAATTTGCTTTTCCAGACATGTTTGAATCATGCGTTGGTAAGTGACGCCAACGTTTTTTAGTCCGAAAGGCATAGTGTTGAAGAAGAAAGGCCCATACGGGGTAATGAATGCCGTTGCAGCCTGGTCGGACTCCTTCATATTAATTTGATGGTATCCGGAGTATGCGTCTAGGAAACATAGTGAGTCGTTCCTGCGGTCGCATCAATGATTTGGTCCATGCGGTGTAGCGGGAAGGGGTCCTTAGGGAAAGCCTTATTGAGGTCCTTGAAATCGACACAAAGGCGCTAGGATTTGTCCTTCTTAGGCACCATGACCAGGTTCGCTAGCAAGTCCGGGTGTTTGATCTCTCTGATGAACCCGACTTCAAGTAATTTGGCTAGCTCCTCCCCCATAGCGTTTGCTTGACTGGTTTGAACTCCTTTATTATGTTGAGGCGATGCTCGGCCAGTCTGCGTGGTATTCCTGGCATATCCGAAGGATGCCAGGCAAATATGTCCCAATTTTCACACAGGAATGCTCGTAAGGTGACGTCGACCATCAGATCCAGCTATGCTCCAATGGAGGCTGTCTTGTTAGGATCCGTCGGGTGCACTTTAAATTTGTCTATTTCATCTGTTGGCTTGAAAGAAGTGGACTTGGGCTTCTTGTCGAGGATTACATCATTTTTGTCCACTGTGGAACACATAGTGGTTAGCTCCTCAGTCGCGAGGGCCTTGGATAGTGCCTCAAGGGCCAAGGATGCAGTTTTGTTTTCGGCGTGGAGTGCTATATCCGAATCACTGGTGATAGTGATAACTCCGTTGGGCCCTGGCATTTTGAGCTTCATACCCGTAATGGGGTATGTATTGAAAGCGTGTGAAGGTGTATCACCCCAACAGGGCGTGATATCCGCTATTGAAAGGTGCCACATGGAAGAGCAACTCTTTGGACCTGTAGTTCTCCAACGTGCCAAATACTACATCAAGTTTAATTTTCCCCGAGCATCGTGCTTCTCGACTAGGGATAATGCCTCGAAAAGTGGTACTGCTTTGCTCGACGCGAATCTTGTCCATTTGCATTTTATTGAGAATGTCTTCGTAGATGAGGTCCAGTCCGTTGCCGCCGTCCATCAGCACTTTGGTGAGCCGAAAGCCATCCATAGTTGGGTTTAATACCAAGGAGGCTTGTGCTCGGACTGATCGGGCCCTTGGTTCGTCGTCGGTGGTAAAAGTTATTGTCGTATCGTTCCAAGGATTTACTACGGCTACTTGGTTAACTTCGGCGAGGTCGTGAGCGCCCTTTTGCGCAGATTATTTGAAGAAAAGTTCTCAAAGACCGTAAGGACATTGAGATCGTCATCCTCTGAAGAGTGCTTCTCTGGGGTAATGTTGGTGAGGATGACCTCACCGCTCTTAGCCACCTGCCGGAGTACCCAACATACCCGAAGGCTATGCGTTGGTTCGGTATTCAACGTCGTGTGTATGTGACAGGGCTTGTCGAGCAATTCGTCGAGGATAGTTCTATGTCCCATGAAGGGCTTGATTCTCTTGTCAATAGGCTGATGATCGGGTGCCCCGTAAGGGTGCATCCTTTTTATCCGTCCGGTGGGCTGCTTAAAGGTAGGAGGTTCCCATCGGGCGTTTTGGGTTTTCCAGGCGCTTTCCATTGCGCAGTACTTCTGTACTATGTGTGCCAAATCTGCAAAGTGCAGTATGCGGCGGCGGTTGAGGGCATTGAGGATTCCCTCGTCCGTATAGTTGTGGCAAAAAACTGAAATCGCGTCGTCGTCGCAGCAATCTTTAATCTTGTTCCTAACAAGGAGGAACCTGGCCTAGAAGTGATGGAATATTTCCTGAGGTTGTTGCCATACATACATTAGGTCACATATGTCTGGAGGACCTGAATTGCTTGGGGAATATTGCTTGTGGTGGGTGGGCGGGCTGAAATCTGAACCCTAACCCACTATTGGATCCGGAGTTTGAAGAATCTCCGAGGTCACTAGTTTAGGATTAGTAAGGTCCTGAAGACTTCCAGACATAATGCCCAATCTTGTGTTCAGAGGACATGAGGTCTCTTCTCTAGGATGGGTATCCAGCTCGCAGGGCTCGGAAATCCGAAAATAGCTGGTGCTTAATTTAGGGGGAGAGGCGTTCTCAGCTCGTTCCTCAACAACCGCTACCAGGTGGGTGACCAGTGGGGACTTGATTTCCCTCTGATCGGGTTTAAGCCCAATCCAATCATAGTCTGTTGTGACCCCCAGGGCGGCGATGCGATCTAGTAGCTCATTCAAGGATGAGACATCTGCTGGATCCATCTTTTTGGAGTGTTCGAGGCTGACATGGGGATGATGTTTGGCGATTGTGGGGGCCGCCGTTGGCTTGACAGCCGAGCGAGCGCCCATGGTAAAACCGCCAAGCTGGAGGACCTGTCCTGGAGTTAAGGCCCCTCCAGAAGTAATATCATCATTAATGACAAGGTGAGCCATCAATCCTTTTGTCGAAAACACAAAGGAACTCTCAATGGAAGCACCAATGTCGGTGTCAAAACCGCCCGATCTCGCGTAGGGGGTGATACGTATCGAACGTATCTATAATTTTTCATTGTTCCATGCTATTATATTATCTGTTTTGGATGTTTAATGGGCTTTAATATGCTCTTTTATATTATTTTTGGGACTAACCTATTAACCGGAGGCCCAGTGCTAGTTTCTATTTTTTTTTGCCTATTTCAGTGTTTCACAGAAAAGGAATATCAAACGGAATCCAAGCGGAACAAAACCTTCGCGAGGATCTTTCTTGGAACGAACGCAATCCAGGAGACTTGGAGTGGAAGTCAGAGACGCAGTGAGGCGGCCACAAGGTAGGAGGGCGCGCCCAGGGGGGTAGGCGCCCCCACCCTCGTGGGCCCCTCGTTGCTCCACCGACGTACTTCTTTTGCCTATATATACTCTTATACCCTAAAAACATCCGGGGGAGCCACGAAACCACTTTTCCATTGCTGCAACCTTCTGTACCCATGAGATCCTATCTGGGGCCTTTTCCAGCGATTTGCTAAAGGGGGAATCAATCACGGAGGGCTTCTACATCAACACCATAGCCTCTCCGATGATGTGTGAGTTGTTTACCACAGACCTTCGAGTCCATAGTTATTAGCTAGATGGCTTCTTCTCTCTCTTTGGTTCTCAATACAAAGTTCTCCTCGATGTTCTTGGAGATCTATTCGAGGTAATATTCTTTTGCGGTGTGTTTGCCGAGATCCTATGAATTGTGGTTTATGATCAAGTTTATCTATGAACAATATTTGGTTCTTCTCTGAATTCTTATATGCATGAGTTGATATCTTTGCAAGTCTCTTTGAATTATCGGTTTAGTTTGGCCTACTAGATTGATGTTTCTTGCAATGGGAGAAGTGCTTAGCTTTGGGTTCAATCTTGCAGTGTCCTTTCCCAGTGACAGTAGGGGCAGCAAGGCACGTATTGTATTGTTGTCATCGAGGATAATAAGCTAGGGGTTATATAATATTGCTTGAGTTTATCCCTCTACATCATGTCATCTTGCCTAAAGCATTACTCTGTTCTTATGAACTTAATACTCTAGATGCATGCTGGATAGCGATCGATGTGTGGAGTAATAGTAGTAGATGCAGAATCGTTTCAGTCTACTTAACAGGGACATGATGCCTATATTTCATAATCATCGCCTAGATATTCTCATAACTATGCGCTCTTCTATCAATTGCTCGGCAGTAATTTGTTCACCCACCGTAATACATGCTATCATGAGAGAAGCCACTAGTGAAACCTATGCCCCCCGGGTCTATTTTATATCATATAAGTTTCCGATTTACAATTCTAGTTACTATTTATTTTATTTTGCAATCTTTACTTTTCAATCTATACAACAAAAATACCAAAAATATTTATCTTATTATCTTTATCAGATCTCACTTTTGCATGTGGCCGTGAAGGGATTGACAACCCCTTTATCGCATTAGTTGCAAGGTTCTTGATTGTTTGTGCAGGTACTAGGTGACTTGCGTGTAGTCTCCTACTGGATTGATACCTTGGTTCTCATTAACTGAGGGAAATACTTACGCTACTTTGCTGCATCACCCTTTCCTCTTCAAGGGAAAACCAACGCATTCTCAAGAGGTAGCAAGAAGGATTTCTGGAGCTGTTGCCGGGGAGATCTACGCTCAATTCAAGACATACGAAGTACCCATCACAAACTCTTCTCCATCGCATTACATTATTTGGCATTTGCCTCTCGTTTTCTTATCCCCCACTTCACTTTTGCCGTTTCATTCGCCCCTTTTTCCATTCGCCTCTTTTTGCTCGCTTCTTGTGTGCTTGTGTGTTAGATTGTTTATTTTCCTCATGGCTAGTTCTCCTATCATTGTTAACACTCCCGATAATGAACTTCTTAATTTTAAACAAAGGGAGGGAGAAAACCTAAAAGATGCTTGGTATAGAATTTTCAATGCTCAAAATATATCTATTAAAAAGCAATCTACTTCCGTTCTTCTTCGCAATTTTTACGTGGGCATCGCTCTTTGGTATAGATATGTTCTTGACACCATTACCGGAGGGAATTTCTTCGGAAGCCATACTTTTGATTTTATAATGCTATGATAGATTTGTTAGGCCTATCACCTCTTTTGGTCAATGGAACTATTTTAACTTTGGAAGATGTGATGCAAAGGCTTGATATTATTGAAAATAAAATTACCACTGTAGAGTTAATTGAAAATTTGGATAAAAATATCCACAACCAAATTACTCAATATGGATTTAAGGTAGGAGTTACTCTGAAAAATCTTAAGGAAAAGGAACCCATAGTCAATGAAAAGATAGATGAAGATTCCACTAGAATTGATAAACTAGAAGATATTATTACCAACTTGGGGTCCACTTTCTCTGCCGTTAAAAACACCTCAAATCCTACTCCTACCAAAGTTTCCAAATTTATCTATGTTCCTAAAAATAAGGGTGAATCTTCTAGTAAGAAAAATGAAGATCTCAAATCAATATGTGTTCACCCCAACTTTTTAGATATCATTAAGGAACCTTTTTCTACAAATGAATTTCTTGATTTCCTACCTAGGAGTTTGATAATTTGTAAAAACAAAGAACCTCCTAAGGGTTATAAGTGTTCAATTGAAGAATTGCATACCAAAGACGACAACACCTAGATCTATTCTTGCTTTTATGCCTAGCTAGGGGCGTTAAACGATAGCACTTGTTTGGAGGCAACCCAATTTTATTTTTATTCCTTGCTTTTTGTTCCTGTTTAATAATAAATAAATCATCTATCCTCTGTTATGATTGCGTTTTTATGTTTTAATTAGTGTTTGTGCCAAGTAAAGCCTTTAGGATCTTCCTGGGTGATTGTTGTTTGATCTTGTTGAAAAAACAGAAAGTATGCGCTCACAAGAATAATTTTCATTTTTTTTACCAGGGAGCGATAAAATACCAATTCCAACCACAATAGATCAATATAATTTTTTTTAGATTGTCCTAATTTTTCTGAATTTTTGGAGTTGCTGAAGTATTTGAAACCTACAGATTGCTACAGACTGTTCTGTTTTTGACAGATTCTGTTTTCCGTGTGTTGTTTGCTTATTTTGATGAATCTATGGCTAGTATCGAGGGGGATGAACCATAGAGAAGTTGTAATATAGTAGGTTTAACACCAATATAAATAAATAATGAGTTCATTACAGTACCTTAAAGTGGTGGTTTGTTTTCTTCTACTAACGGAGCTCATGAGATTTTCTGTTGAGTTTTGTGTTGTGAAGTTTTCACATTTTTGGGTAAAAGTTTGATGGATTTTGGAACAAGGAGTGGCAAGAGCCTAAGCTTGGGGTTGACCAAGGCACCCCAAGGTAAAATTCAAGGACAACCAAAAGCCTAAGCTTGGGGATGCCCCAGAAGGCATCCCCTCTTTCATCTTCATCTATCGGTAACTTTACTTGAGGCTATATTTTTATTCACCACATGATATGTGTTTTGCTTGGAGAGTATTGTATGATATGAGTCTTTGCTTTTTAGTTTACAACAATCATCCTTGCTGTACACACCTTTTGGGAGAGACACACATAAATCGGAATTTATTAGAATACTCTATGTTCTTCACTTATATCTTTTGAGCTAGATAATTTTGCTCTAGTGCTTCACTTATATCATTTTAGAGCACGGTGGTGGTTTTATTTTATAGAATTTATTGATCTCTCATGCTTCACTTATATTATTTTGAGAGTCTTTTAGAACATTATGGTAATTTGCTTTGATTATGAAATTAGTCCTAATATGATAGGCATCCAATATGGGTATAATAAAAACTTTCATATAGAGTGCATTGAATACTATGAGAAGTTCGATACTTCATGATTGTTTTGAGATATGAAGATGGTGATATTAGAGTCATGCTAGTTGAGTATTTTTGAATTTCAGAAATACTTGTGTTGAGGTTTGCAAGTCCCATAGCATGCACATATGGTAACCTTGTGTAACAAATTTGAAGCATGAGGTGTTTCTTTGATTGTCCTCCTTATGAGTGGCGGTCGGGGATGAGCGATGGTCTTTTCCTACCAATCTATCCCCCTAGGAGCATGCACATAGCGCTTGGTTTTGATGACTTGTAGATTTTTGCAATAAGTATGTGAGTTCTTTATGACTAATGTTGAGTCCATGGATTATACACACTCTCACCCTTCCATCATTGCTAGCCTCTTCGGTACCGTGCATTACCTTTTCTCAGCTCGAGAGTTGGGGCAAACTTCGTCGGTGCATCCAAACCCTGTGATATGATACACTCTATCACACATAAGCCTCCTTATATCTTCCTCAAAACAGCCACCATACCTACCTATTATGGCATTTCCATAGCCATTCCAAGATATATTGCCATGCAACTTTCCACCGTTCCATTTATTATGACACGCTTCATCATTGTCATATTGCCTTGCATGATCATGTAGTTGACATCGTATTTGTGTCAAAGCCACCGCTCATAATTTTTTATACATGTCACTCTTGAATCATTGGACATCCCGGTACACCGCCGGAGGCATTCATATAGAGTCATATTTTGTTCTAGTATCGATTTGTAATTTTTGAGTTGTAAATAAATAGAAGTGTGATGATCATCATTATTAGAGCATTGTCCTGTGTGAGAAAAAAAAGAGAAAGGATAAAAAAAGAGAAGGCCCAAAAATGAGAGAAAAAGGGAGAAGGGACAATGTTACTATCATTTTTCCACACTTGTGCTTGAAAGGAGCACCATGAACTTCATGATAGAGAGTCTCTTATTTTGTCACTTTCATATACTAGTGGGAATTTTCATTATAGAACTTGGCTTGTTTATTCCAACGATGGGCTTCCTCAAAATGCCCTGGGTCTTCGTGAGCAAGCAAGTTGGATGCACACCAACTTAGTTTCTTTTGTTGAGCTTTCATACATTTATAGCTCTAGTGCATCCGTTGCATGGCAATCCCTACTCCTCGCATTGACATCAATTGATGGGCATCTCCATAGCCCGTTGATTAGCCACGTCGATGTGAGACTTTCTCCTTTTTTTATCTTCTCCACACAACCTCCATCATCATATTCGGTTCCACCTATAGTGCTATGTCCATGGCTCGCGCTCATGTATTGCATGAAAGTTGAAAAAGTTTGAGAAAACTAAAGTATGAAACAATTGCTTGGCTTGTCATCGGGGTTGTGCATGATGGGAGCATTTTGTGTGATGAAAATGAAGCATGGCCAAACTATATGATTTTGTAGGGATGAGCTTTCTTTGGCTATGTTATTTTGAGAAGACATAGTTGCTTGGTTAGTATGCTTGAAGTATTATTATTTTTATGTCAATATTAAACTTTTGTCTTGAATCTTTTGGATTTGAATATTCATGCCACAATAAAGAAAATTACATTGAAAATTATGTAAGGAAGCATTCCACATAAAAAAAATCTCTTTTTATCATTTACCTACTCGAGGACGAGCAGGAATTAAGCTTGGAATGCTGATACGTCTCCAACGTATCTATAATTTTTGATTGTTCCATGCTATTATATTATCTGTTTTGGATGTTTAATGGGCTTTAATATGCTTTTTTATATTATTTTTGGGACTAGCCTATTAACCGGAGGCCCAGTGCTAGTTTTTGTTTTTTGCCTACTTCAGTGTTTCGCAGAAAAGGAATATCAAACGGAATCCAAACAGAACAAAACCTTTGCGAGGATCTTTCTTGGAACAATCGCAATCCAGGAGACTTGGAGTGGAAGTCAGAGACGCAACGAGGCGGACACAAGGTAGGAGGGCGCGCCCAGGGGGTAGGTGCGCCCCCACCCTCGTGGGCCCCTCATAGCTCCACCGACGTACTTCTTTTGCCTATATATACTCTTATACCCTAAAAACATCCGGGGAGCCACGAAACCACTTTTCCACTGCCGCAACCTTCTGTACCCGTGAGATCCCATCTAGGGCCTTTTCCAGCGATCTGCCCGAGGGGGAATCGATCACGGAGGCTTCTACATCAACACCGTAGCCTCTCCGATGATGTGTGAGTAGTTTACCATAGACCTTCAGGTCCATAGTTATTAGCTAGATGGCTTCTTCTCTCTTTGGTTCTCAATACAAAGTTCTCCTCGATGTTCTTGGAGATCTATTCGATGTAATATTCTTTTGCGGTGTGTTTGCTGAGATCCGATGAATTGTGGATTTATGATCAAGTTTATCTATGAACAATATTTGGTTCTTCTCTGAATTCTTATATGCATGATTTGATATCTTTGCAAGTCTCTTCGAATTATCGGTTTAGTTTGGCCTACTAGATTGATCTTTCTTGCAATGGGAGAAGTGCTTAGCTTTGGGTTCAGTCTTGCGGTTTCCTTTCCCAGTGATAGTAGGGCAGCAAGGCACGTATTGTATTGTTGCCATCGAGGATAAAAAGATCGGTTTTATATCATATTACTTGAGTTTATCCCTCTACATCATGTCATCTTGCCTAAAGCATTACTCTTTTCTTATGAACTTAATACTCTAGATGCATGCTGGATAGTGGTCGATGTGTGGAGTAATAGTAGTAGATGCAAAATCGTTTTGGTCTACTTAACATGGACGTGATGCCTATATTTCATAATCATTGCCTCTATATATAACTATGCGCTCTTCTATCAATTGCTCGGCAGTAATTTGTTCACCCACCGTAATACATGCTATCATGGGAGAAGCCACTAGTGAAACGTATGGCCCCCGGGTTTATTTTATATCATATAAGTTTCTGATTTACAATTCTAGTTTACTATTTATTTTATTTTGCAATCTTTACTTTTCAATCTAAACAACAAAAATACCAAAAATATTTATCTTATTATCTTTATCAGATCTCACTTTTGCATGTGGCCGTGAAGGGATTGACAACCCCTTTATCGGGTTGGTTGCAAGGTTCTTGATTGTTTGTGCAGTTACTAGGCAACTTGCGTGTAGTCTCCTACTGGATTGATACCTTGGTTCTCAAAAACTGAGGGAAATACTTACGCTACTTTGCTGTATCACCCTTTCCTCTTCAAGGGAAAACCAACGCATGATCAAGAGGTAGCAGGGGGTCCCGAGCTGTGTGTCTGAGGATCGAAGGTAATAGGAGAAAAATTAAGGGGACACAATGTTTACCCAGGTTCAGGCTCTCTTAATGGAGGTAAAACCCTACTTCCTGCTTGATTGTCTTTGATGAGTATAGGGGTTATAAGTGTTGATCTACCTCGAGATCGTAATGGATAAACCCAGATGTCTAGCCTATATGAATTATGTCCTCCCTATGGACTAAACCCCCCGGTATATATATACACCAGAGGGGTACAGACGCGATTTACAAAGGAAGGAAACAATGTATCCGGTCTCCAATCTTTCCCTCCACACATCCAGAAGTCCTATCCAAACACGGGGAACAATCTTTTGTTCTATCTTCATGGCCCATCAGCCCGACCCATGCTTCAAATAGGTCAGACACCTGATGACCCCCCAATCCAGGTCTCCCTCACTCATCATGAATGTTCAACATATCCATGAACTCCTTCCACTCAGCAGGCATCCTCTTGCCATTTGTCATCCAAGTTATGGTCCGCTTCTCGTTCTTGTGGAAGTAGACAGAAGCAAAGAATTGAGCCACAAGCTCCGGGTCAAAGTCGAGGTGGAAAGTGATGATCTCCTCAATACCAAACCGCTCCACCAAATCCAGAGGCTCACCAAAATATGTCTGGTTCTTCTTCAGATGTTCCTTGTCAATCCACTAAACAGATACACAGATGTTCTTCTTGGCCTTGATCACATCTGGGAAGATGAGATTTTGTTGCTTGGTCCAAAACAAGTCATCCCCCCTGCTGAGTTCCCTAGGCCTGACGTAGGGGTTGAGCTTTCTTCGAATCATAAACTCTGCTTGAGGCATTTCATCCATGCTGACAGTTGGCTCCTTGAACTTGGTAGCTGTGGTATTGACGTGGCGTTGTGGAGCACTGGAGCCCTTAGGAGCTTCGTGGTTGTGAAGATGCTTGGAGCTCGTGTCACGACTGGGATTCGGGCGCCTTGCACCGGAACCGGAGCCACCACCTATGACACACAACACAAACACACGAGAAGAGTGAGAAGGATTATTGCAAAGACCAAGGCCAAAACCGAACGAAACAAGTACAAATGAGATTTTGTGTGGCAAAACAAAGTAAATTTTAAGTCAATGGTAGTACTGGACCAGGATGCGGAAGTAACTATTTGCATCCGCTCTAACCATGGTAGTACTACGCCGGGTTGGCACGGTAGTACCGCGCTTAGAGCGGAAGTACCGCTCCAGGGGAGCGGTAGTACCGTACGAGGCCCACAACGGGCGGTAGTACCGCTCCAGGTGGGCGGTAGTACCGCACGGGGCGGATCTGGCACAAAACGCATCTGAGAACATCCGTAGATGAATCGGTACTACCGTTGATCAAAACTACGTTGTTGTACCACACCAAATAGCATATCTACTGCACTAGCACTCTCCAAAAATCTCCTCTTGCTAAGATTTAGCCAAAAATCACAAGAACTACACATGCATCTCCCAAAACCTAGAAGCACACCAACGGGGCAAAGAGAGAGGGACTAAGGGAGATACCGGGTTCCGTGGCAAGAGGGCGAGGTGGGGATCGATCCCACCGGTTGGAATGCGAGGAGAGCGGCTAGAGATGGAGATCCGGCGAGGTCCTCCGGCGTCGTTCTTGGGCAGGAGAGATAGAGAGAGACGAAGTGAAGGGAACCGATGAATGGGTATGGGGGAGTTGGAACTCCCCCTGCCCGCACTTAACCCCATGCGCTCTCGATAGCGCGGTAGTACCGCCCGAGCGGAAGTACCGCACCCAGGGCGGTAATACTGCTCTATCAGCGGTAGTAAAAAATTACTGCCGCGATGGGAGCGGTAGTACCGTGCCATGGTCGTAGCTGTGCAAGCATAGATGCCACCCACCTCCAGCAGTAGTATCATGGCGAGCAACGGTAGTACCGCACACCCAAGAAAGTGCACGTTTCGCCAAAACAGAAAAACACAGTCTTTTCAATGCATACTATGAGCAAGCGGACACACAAAAGGGCACAAACGAAGCAACTTAAACACAATCAAGGCCCAAAAAGAAAGAAAAAAGACGACGAGGACCAAACATGAACCAAAACCTCTCAATAAGAGAGGGCGGTAGCCGGAGCCACCTATGTTTGAGTCAATTGGTATGGCACCGCGAAAAATTATCCGTGGGCCCATGACCAAAACTTGTCTTTGTAGCACAACTACCATCAACAATGGTGAATGTGAAAGAGTTGATCAATTTATGCATAATGGGGGGGGGAGTTCACTGAGAGAACAACACTCCCCCTATGTCCATGCCCACTCCTAAACAAGACATCAAGATGAGTATGGTGGGTGTGCAAAGGTTCAAGCCACATTGCTCAAATCAATGATATTTAGCTCATGCCTTAACTCGCAAAATCTTGCTTCATCCAAGGGCTTCGTGAAAATATCTGCAAGGTTATCATGAGTGTTGACATAGGTGAGCTCAATCTCCCCTCGCCTAATGTGATCCCGGATGAATTGATACCGAATCTCAATAGATTCATAAGGTAATTTAATTTTCTTTCTAGGAAAGTGTTCCATGCCTTTCCTTAACGGAAATTGGAAACTAATATTTCCTTCATTCATATGAATAATTGCACCAATCGTTGTAAGGAAAGGTCTACCAAGAATAATAGGACATGAACGATTGCAATATATATCAAGAACGATAAAATCTATGGGCACGTAATTCCTATTTGCAACAATAAGAACATCATTAATTCTTCCCATAGGTTTCTTAATAGTGGAATCCGCAAGGTGCAAGTTTAAAGAGCAATCATCAACATCACGGAAACCTAACAAATAACACAAAGTCTTTGGAATCGTGGAAACACTACCACCCAAATCACATAAAACATAGCATTCATGATCTTTAATTTTAATTTTAATAGTTTGTTCCCACTCATCATAAATCTTTCTAGGGATAGAAACTTCCAATTCTAGTTTTTCTTCATAAGATTGCATCAAGGCATCAACAATATGTTTAGTAAACGCTTTATTTTGACTATAAGCATGAGGAGAATTTAGCACGGATT
>NW_024119052.1:0-10043 GCF_003073215.2 Triticum urartu
GGCCAAACTCGCGACGCCGAACACTCCCTAAGGTATTCGGTCTTTATAACATATGTCGGGCTGAGAAATGCCCTTAATAATAAACCCCGGGTGTCCAGGTACATGCAATATCCTGACGTGGCCACATTCCAATAACGTCAGCATCCTTCTCGGTTGTATTGAGTATCCAGAGGATGTGAACAACAAGAGACAGTAACAAAGGTTTACGCAGGGTGTTAATCTGAAAAGAAACCTCTGAGCGGGCCCTGCTGCACGTCTGCGCCTGTGTCTCCGTTGTGTCGTGTCCTGGACGGGTGTAGCACGATTGTCATCTGTAAAAGAGAAGAACTTTGGTGAAAGTTGTCGTGCCAGAAAATTGGTTATTATCAATAAACCATTAAAATTCAAGATAAGTCAAGTTGAGCCGGACTAGCCCTGATTACATGCGGGAAGCCCCTGGTACCGTCTAGGAGGGTTTGATCATCAAACGAATCTCATGTATATGTAATGGTGCACCGGACTCGTTTAACCGTGTCCGTGGTCTTGACGACCTGTCATTTTGTCTGGTTGGTGAGGCCGTCTAGTGCTCGGCTGTTGAAGCCGCCGCACACTCTTCCACGCATAGAAACGCTCAGTATTTCCGCTAACTGTGATGGTGCCATGTGGACTGGGCATCTTAAGCTTGAGAGAAGCATAATGCGGTATTGCATTAAAACGAGCGAAAGCCGTTCTTCTGAGTACTGCTTGATAGCCACTTCGGAATGGAGCGATATAGAAAGTTAACCTTTCGCTTTAGAAGTTATCGGGAGAACCGAATACAACCTCTAGCAATAGAGAGCCCGTACAGCGGGCCTCTTGGCCTGGTATTACTCCCTTGAAGGTAGTATTACTGTGGCTTATTTGTGTCGGGTCTATCCCCATTTTGTGGACTGTGTCCTGATATATCAGATTTAGACCACTGCCGCCGTCCATGAGGACTCGTGTGAGATGGTATCCATTTATTATTGGGTCTAACACCAAGGCAGCCAATCCTTCGTGCCGGATGCTTGTCGCGTCATCCCCGCAGTCAAAAGTGATCGGGCAGGCCAACCAGGGGTTGAACCTAGGGGTGACGGGCTCTATGGCGCGTGTGTCTCGGAGTGCATGTTTGCTTCTCCTCTTCATCACATGGACCATGTTTACTGTTTTAACCTCTGGTGGGAATTTTTTCTATCCTCCAGTACTTTGCTGGCGAGGTTCTTCCCCGTCTTCACTTGGTGTCTCCTCCCCTTTGTGTTCGGCGTTTATCTTACTGGCCTGCTTGAAGACCCAGCATTTTCTGTGGGTGTGGTTTGCAGGTTTATCGGGGGTGCCATGAATCTGACATAGTTTGTCAAGAATCTTATTTAGGCCAGATGGTCCGTCTCTGCTGCCTTTGAAAGGCTTTTTCCACTGACCTGGTCGAGAGCCCCTGAATCCGGCGTTTACCGCCGTATTCTCTGGGCTATCTTCTTTATTTCCACGCTTGTTTTTATTGCGTCATGGTTTTCCATTGCCATCCCTGACTTCGGATATGCATGGGTCGCTGGTGCTACTGTGGGCTAACCAGCTGTTTTCGCCCGCGCAAAAGCGGGTCATGAGGCTTGTTAGGGCTGCCATTGTTCTCACTTTTTCTTGGCCGAGGTGTCTGGCGAGCCATTCGTCTCGGACGCTGTGTTTGAAAGCTGCTAAGGCTTCGGCGTCCGGACAGTCGACGATTTGGTTCTTCTTGGTGAGAAACCTGTTCCAAAGCTTTCGGGTGGACTCTCCGGACTGTTGAATTATATGACTTAAATCATCTGCATCCGGAGGTCGGACGTAGGTCCCTTGAAAATTAGCCCGAAAAGCGTCCTCGAGATCCTCCCAACTTCCAATTGAGTTTTCGGGGAGGCTTGTCAGCCAGTGCCGAGCTGGTCCTTTAAGCTTGATGGGCAAGTATTTAATGCCATGGATATTGTCTCCGCGAGCCATATGGATATGGAGGATAAAGTCCTCAATCCAGACCCCAGGGTCTGTGGTCCCGTCATACGCCTCTATGTTCACTGGTTTGAATCCTTCTGGGAATTCGTGGTCCAGCACCTCATCGGTGAAACATAGGGGGTGTGCGGCACCCCTGTATTGGGATGTGCCATGGCGTTCGGAAGGTTGTAGTATTCGGTTTTGATTTTGTGCCGAAGCGTGCTTCCTAGATCCATAGATGGATCTGGTCGTACTGGATTTTTGGCGCAAGTCCTCACGTAGATCGTGTGTTGACTTATGTGCGACTTTATTAGCCACTCTATCGCGGTCACAAGGTGGTGGATCTAGCCGGTTGGCCGTTTCATTTATTGGCCGTGTGGGCCCTAAGGCCTCATCGTCGAATTCAGGTTATAGCTTGCGCTTTGGATAGCTCTTTGTGCGGTAACTTCCACCATACTTTGCTTCATTGTCGAGCACTTTGTTCCACCTGCTGTTGAGCGTATTTTGTGCGGCCCTAAGCCTTTGCTTCTGCTTCTTCAGACTCCTCGCTGTGGCAATAATCCTTCTACGGAGGTTCTCTTGCTCCAAGTGCGTTTCCGGGATGATGTGTGCATATTCATCCAGATTGTTTTCCTCCCCAGAGGGGGTTTGATGAGGTTTATCCTCGGCGTCGCCATGTTCGGACGTTGGATCCGTACTATGTTTGCCGCTTGCAGTTTCATCGTGCTCTGCTGTCGGGGCAATGTGGTCATCGTTTCCTCTGGAGTCGACTGGAGTGTTATTTTCTCTTGCGCTGTTATCGCTGTTTTTGCTATGGCGGGACTTAGAGTGGCGCCGCTGACGTCGGCACTTGGGTTGCTTCTTGGAGGGGCCATCCTCCACTGTCTCTTCGCCATTGCTTTCTTTGGGTGTATCCACCATGTATATGTCATGTGATGAAGTGGCTGTCCGGCGCCCTGAGGGCACTGGTTTCTGTTCGTCTCCTGCATCTTCGTCCATGCCGTCGATGTCTTCGGAGTCGAAGTTGAGCATGTGGGTTAAGTCGTCAATAGTGGCTCCTAAGTGGGTGGTGGGTGGGCAGCGAATTTCTTCGTTGTCTGCATCCCATTCTAGTCGGACATAGTTCGGCCAAGGTTCTCCTAACAAGGAGAGAGACCTTAATGAATTTAGCACATCGCCGAAAGGCGAGTGCTGAAAGATATCCATGGAGGTGAACTCCATGATCGGCGCCCAATCGGATTTGATAGGCACAGATGCAGGCGACTCGGAGTTCGTGGCCGGAGACGAATCCAGTGGTTCGACGACACGGCTCTTGTAAGGGGTGAAGTCAGTATCCGGCTCCATCGCCACTGAGAGTGCGGCCTCCATTGTGGGGTCTATCCCTCCATCCTTGGATGGCGTGTTTTTCTCCGGATTGAAAGCCGGAGTAGTTGCAGATGCGATCTCCCGAACACTGTCCGACGGCAGAGTTATGTCATGCTTGTCGTGACTGTGCGGCGCACCTGACACAGGCTCGAATCTGTCAAAGATCAAGTCTTCGCGGATGTCGGCAGTGTAGTTTAAGTTTATGAATCGGACCTGATGGCCAGGGGCGTATCTCTCGATCTGCTCCAGATGGCCAAGCGAATTGGCCCGCAGTGCGAAGCCGCCGAATACAAAGATCTGCCGGGGGAGAAAACCCCCCCCCTGGCCCGCATCCCTGCCGATGATCGAAAGAGCCATCAAGCCTTATGGTGACGACACAGTGGAACTCTCAATGAAAGCACCAATGTCTGTGTCAAAACTGGCAGATCTCGGGTAGGGGGTCCCGAACTGTGCGTCTAAGGCGGATGGTAATAGGAGGCGGGGGACACGATGTTTACCCAGGTTCGGGCCCTCTTGATGGAGGTAATACCCTATGTCCTGCTTGATTGTTCTTGATGATATGAGTATTACAAGAGTTGATCTAGCACGAGATCGTAGAGGCTAAACCCTAGAAGCTAGCCTATGGTATGATTGTATGTTGTCCTACGGACTAAACCCTCTGGTTTATATAGACATCGGAGGGGGCTAGGGTTACACAGAGTCGGTTACAAGGGAGGAGATCTACATATCCGTATTTCCTAGCTTGGCTTACACGCCAAGGAAAGTCCCATCCGGACACGAGATGAAGTCTTCAATCTTGTATCTTCATAGTACAATGGTCCGGCCAAAGGATATAGTCCGGCGGTCCGGAGACCCCCTAATCCAGGACTCCCTCAATATATCTTATCATATCTATCAGATCTTACTTTCATAAGTGATCGTGAAGGGATTGACATCCCCTTTATTGCGTTGGTTGCGAGGATTTTTTTTGTGTAGGTGCGAGGGACTCGTGCGTGGCCTCCTACTGGATTGATACCTTGGTTCTCAAAAACTGAGGGAAATACTTACGCTACTTTGTTGCATCACCCTTTCCTCTTCAAGGGAAAACCAACGCAATGCTCAAGAGGTAGCAGCATGGTGAAGGCCCAAGACCGGAGCCTGTGAACCGTCGTAGCAAGACTTGTTCTATAAGGCATTATTAGTTAGAAACCGAGCCGGTCACGTTGTATGAGTCGACCGGGACTCTGTAATCCTCCGGGTCTCGACCTATATATATAAAGGCGAGACTCGACGGCGGGTTAACTCAAGAAAGAAGCAATTGAGAACTAGGTCAAGCGTATTCGCTCCCTTGTAATCGAAGCCCAAGAAATACTACTAGAAATAGGACATAGGATTTTACCTCGATACGAGGGGCCGAACCTGGGTAAACTCTTTGTGTCCTTTGTCCCGTTCAACCCCTTCAAGCTAACCTTGTGCGATGGCTCCACACCTAATTCCTTTCACTAGGGCATCTGTCGTGTTAAATCCACGACAGAACCAATGAAGCATACTGGAAACATTTATCATATTAAAGGCGTGGAAGAATTGAAGAAGGTTACTCAAGAAAAAGGTAAACCTGTAGAACAAGTCTTTAATGAAAATCCACAAGAGCTTGAGACTTGATAGCTATCCTCGACATATATTTCAAACCATGGGGTCCAAGCTCAATGGCCCACTTGGCCACTCGGCCTGTGGCTTCTCTATTTTGAATAATATCTCCTAAGGGAGCAGAGCTGACCACAGTAATAAGATGACCAACAAAATAATGCTTCAACTTCCGACTTGCCATAAACACCCCATATACTAGCTTTTGCCAATGTGGGTATTTCTGTTTAGACTCAATTAAGACTTCATTGACATAATAAGCCGACCTTTGGACTGGATATTCCTTACCCGACTCTTTTCTTTCCACTACAACCGCCACACTGATGGCTCTGCTATTAGCGGCCACATATAAGAGCAAAGCTTCTTTCTCAATAGGAGCTGCAAGAACTGGCGGCTTAGCCAGCTACTTCTTAAGCGCTTCAAACGCCTCATTAGCACCATCACTCCAAAAAAAATGATTTGTTTTCTTCATCATCTGGTATAGAGGAATAGACTTTGTCGGATTTCGGGTTCCGGCAGACCCTTGAGGTTCGAACACTGGGGTTCGTGCGGAGATCTCTCCCCTACCGATCTACGTCCAATCTCCTCGCGTGATCTAAACTGGAAACGACGAACAACACAAGGGACACAAGGTTTATACTGGTTCGGGCCACCGTTGTGGTGTAATACCCTACTCCAGTGTGTGGTATGGTGGATTGCCTCAGGGGCTGATGATGAATAGTACAAGGGAAGAAAAGCCTCGCGAGAGGTGTTCTTGAGCTGGTGCGATGAACTACTAGGGTGAGTTCAGTCGCATCTCTCTCCCTCTCTCTTTTCTAGGGTTCTCCCAGATCTCTAGATGTCCTTCTACTCTGTGTGGCCAGTTCTACTTATAGAGGCCCTGGGCCTCTCCCAAATAATGAGCGGGAAGGGCGCCAACAATTGGCCATTTTGAAGGGGAACATCTAGTACAAGTTATCCTGACCAAAGGTGGTCTTCGGCTGCCAAAAGTACTGGTGATGATGCCGTCTTGGGCTCCATGGTGACCTGGAATTGTACTCTTTACACGATGCCTTGGCCTGTGCTTGCTCCCTTTGCACCGAAGGGGAAACAAGCACACTGCGCAGGCCGGCGCCCGCCTGGTGCCCGCCTAATCTCGATCGTCATCCCCTGCCTTGATCTCTCTGCCTCCTCGCAAGCCTGCCTGATGAGGCTGCCTTTGAGGAAGCTTCCGGTTGTCCGCCCCGCGAGGCTTGGCCCCTCGCGAGGGTCTTGAGCTTGAGCTGATGAAGATGGACCGCGCTAGGGCCCCACTTGAGCCACACCGCAAGCCGCAGGTAGGCAAGTCTGGGGACCCCCGTTGCCAGAATGCTGACAGTAGCCCCCGGGCCCAAGGCGCGCCCGGGATTGGCCTAGAAGGGAAGCGAAGGGGCAAGCACGAAGCGCCGCGGGCCCAAAAAGCCTACTGCCTTGGGCGCCGCGTGGCGATTGACTGGATGTGGCCGTCTGCGCTTCCCCAGGACGCCTTGTTACGCGTCTGGCTAAGCGGACCCATAGTTGCACACAGTTGTTCCTCCTTTCTATTGCTCGCCCGCCTCCTACCTTTCCTTCTTCTTTGAGCTCCAGCGTCCGCCGCCAATTCGGCTCGAGTTCTTCCTCCTCTTCACCGCCATGGCGCCGAAGAAGAAAGGAAGGGGAAAGAAGCCCGCGCCTTTGCCCCGCACACCTCCGGCGGCGACCCCCACCGTCGCCCGGTCAATCATACTCAATCCAGAAGCTTTGGACAAGGTCCGCTCCGCCCTTCCAACTATCTTCAACGAGTGCGGCAGGACCATGGCCTGGCCTGTGTCCCATGCCTCCCTTGATAGGATCGTCACAGAGGTCCGATTCTTTGCCGATGCCCTATGGGCGGGTCTGGTTCCCCCCTTTTCTGCCTTCTTCAACGTGGTGCTCTCCCTTTATCGGATCTGCATGATGCACCTCGGGCCGAAGTCCATTACTCTTCTGGCTATCTTTGCTTTTGTTTGTGAGGCGATGATAGGCATTCCTCCCTCCGTTGCCCTGCTGCGCCACTTCTTTTCCTTGCACCTGAGCGACCCCACTCAGTGCTCAGCGTGCATGAGCTTCTTCACCGTGCCAGAGACGGCCGCTTCAGGGATCGACTTCAGCCTTCCTTCTCCTGAGGCCGGGTTCAGAGAGCGGTGGCTGTACGTGGATGTCGGAGTGCCCAATCCTCTGCTCTCGCACCCGACCTCGCCTGCTGTTCCCCATGCGGGCTAGGATCATGAGGTGCTCGCGAGCCCCCGGCTCGCCTTCGTCTGGCGCCGCTTCAAGAGTTTGAGGGCGCTCAATGTGACAGCACCCAAGGTGGAGAAGGAGTTCCTCCAATGCCGCATTGCTCCTCTCTAGCGCCACTCTCACCGGATGTGGTACTTCGTGGGGCACAGAGACCGCATGCGGCTTCAGGAGGAGGACTTGGCGCCTGAAGCACTGCAGACGGTGCTCAGGGTCTTGACCGGCGATCCTTCCCCAGGCAGCCTTCAGAGTAATGGTGTCCTCTTGTATCTTTGCTCCGGCAGGGCCGATTTTGTGAGGCATATGCCCAGCTTTGACGAGTGGGGACTGCGCCCGGCTGGCCTCACGAGGCCCTGCGAGAACCCAGCCACCGTGGTTGCTTCTCCTGCCACCCACATCGGTCCTTCCTTGGGCGATAGGGCAGGGAGACGAGAACCGGCGAGAGTTGAGGCGCCCGATGTCGAGGTGTTGATGCCGCGAGAAGCCTCGAGCATCTCCCGAGGCCCGCCCTGGGCGGTGGTTGATGCAGGGTTTTGGCCTTCGGCTCCTAAGGCCGGGGCTCCGAGCCCCCAGCCGTTCTTCGCGAGGCGACGCCCGACGGTGCCCCCAAAGCTGACTCCTCCGGTCCTTCAGCGCTGATCATCTTGACGCTTCTTCCACACCAGGGGCCGACCCCTGCGCCGGGCGATTAGGTCGGTTCCGCATATACCTCGAGGCCCTCCGCAAGAGGAAGGAGGCCTTGGGTGGCAACGACCGCCCTTGCCGCTTGTTGAAGCGAAAGAAGTACTTTGCCATGGACGAGTAAGTCTTCTTCTTTCCTTGCTCATTTACTTTGCTATCCCTGCGACTGATTGTGGCCCTTTCAGGCCCTGCCCTACGGAACCCACTGAGCCAGCCCGGGAGCCATCCCCCCAAGCTTCGCCTTCTCCGCTGGCCCTGGGCTCACCGAGCTCGAGTGGCACCCCTGCTGCCAGACCAGTTGATGGAGTAGTCCGTTCCATAGCGCACCTCGAGCCTGCGCTCCCGCTGTCCTTTCTTCATGAGTCCTCCTGGGGCACACCCGGCCTGCCCCGCGTTCCTCCTCCAATCATAGATGGCGAGTGGCTGAAGTCTGTCTTTGGCTCCTCCTCCGTGGGTGGACCGATGACACGCCGGATTCCCGGAGAGGTCCGTTCGGCGATGGCTAGGGCGCCAGCCCCCAGCTCCGTGCCGGGAGGGGGCTTGCCGCCTCGGGGCCCTCCGCATGCTCCGGTGGAAGAGGGTGATGCGGATGACGTGCTCAGGCACGTCCGGGAGCGACGCGCCCTTCGCGAAGAGTTCTTCCGGAGGGCGGCGAATGCGGTGAGCCGGATCGGGGCAGAGCGTGCTGACGAGGATGCGCGCCTCGAGGCCGAAGGCTTGCGCCTAGCTGAGGAGAGGCGCAAACTAAAGGTAGTCATCGCCCTCGCCGTCACCAACGTGATCTCGAAAACGCGAAGGCTGAAGCGTCGCTGGCAGCTTCGCAGGAGGCCTGCTCCCAGGCTGTTGAGGAGGCTCGGGAGGCAGACCGACGGCGCAAGGATGCGGAGGAGTGCGCACAGGAGCTCCAAGCCTGGAGTAACTCCCTGGAGCCGCAAGTGGAACTGCGCCAGGCGGCCCTTGAGTCGATGGGGGTGGCCTTTGTTGACCGGGCGGAGCTTCTGAAGCGCGAGGAGGCGCTGACGCTGAAGGCCGCCGAGCGTAACCTTGACCTTGAGCGCTTGGAGACAAGGGAGCGCCTGGTGGCCCGGGCGGAGGATGACGCTGCCACGCGTGAAGCCCGGGCCCAGGAAGAAGTCGATCGCCGCATGGTGGAAGCTCGCTCGGCCTTCGAGTGTGAATATGAGACGAGGTTGGGGCTGATCAAGGACGAGCCTGAGGGTAGGACCGCAGCCCTCAGGTCCAAACTGACTGAAGTGACGCGGCGTGCGAACTCCTCCGCAGCCGCCCTTAGCGTGGCGCAGGCGGAGCTGTCCTCTTCCCGGGCCGAGCAGCTTCTTCTCCAATAGAGGGTTGATGACGTCGAGGCCGTCGCGCAGCGAAATGAGGACGAGATTTGTCGGCGGCGGGTTCTGGAGCATGTGCATGCCCCCATGCTTCAAACGCTCAGAAAGAGGGCCAACACAGCTTTGGGCTATATCTGCGAGGCTGCCGCTAAGGAGCCGCATGAGGTCAACTACGCCGGCAACCTCCAATTTTTCACCGATGTGGTGATGCTTCTAGAGAACCGATCCGAGAGGTTCCGTTGGCTTGTTGAAGAGAGGAGTCGAGCCTTGCTCGGGCGTGCCTTCTCCCGCGTCTTCAGCCATCTGCAGGACAGGGCCCCCACTTCGACTTCGACGCTACCATCACACCCGTGCCCATTGTTGTTCGGGGTGACCTGGCACGGTGGGTGGAGGACAACGTGGACGCCCTCGTCAGGGCCTTTGCGTCTGATGACGACGGCGTGGTCGTGGGCGCCAATGAAGGCGGCGTTTTGGACGGGCCTGGCGCTGATGGAGATGCTGGCGGCGGCAACGGAATGTCGACGATGCCAGTGATGCCTCCGAGGATGCCCAAGAAGATGCGATGAGTGATATGTCCGACTGACCGCATGTCACTGCTGTTTAACCTGCACGAAGAAGGTTCGGGCTTGGCCCTGAAGGATGTAAGAGCATTTTGGGACGGGAAGCCCCACATGTAAAGGTTTGCAATTAGTACCCTGGTAAGCATAATGTTGCGTGTGAACTTAGCCACTGGCCCGGTGATGGGTCAGCTGACTTGTGTACCTTCCGACCCCGACGAGTCCTCAGCAGGCCTGGGGGGGA
>NW_024119053.1:0-16733 GCF_003073215.2 Triticum urartu
GGTTCCCCTCCTCGATCCCGATCCAATCGGGGAGGGGGGATATTTTGCGGGGGAGTGAGGGTGTCGGTGTGTGTCGTGGGGGAGGATATGGGGTGCGGGGTGGGCCGGCCCATTCGGGCGGCAGTGGCCAACTGGGCCAGAGCCCGGGGGCAGGGGGTTTCTCTTTTTATATTTTTCTTTTGTTTTGCTTTTTTCTGTTTTTGTGTTTTCTTTTCTTTTTATTTATTTTCTTGTCTGTTTTAAATCATTTTAAATTATCTAGGCATTTTATAAAAATGTGTTTATTACATCATATTTACTTATGCGAAATATGGCACCTCCCGAACATTTTTGTTTTAAATTTTGAAAAACTTTTGTTTTGATATTAATTTAAATTTGAATTTTGAAACGGTTTTGAATTATCGCAAGGTTAACAACAGTAACCGTGGTGATATGGCTCCATTAGCGTGAGATTACTGTAGCTTAATTACCTGGGCGTTACAACAAGCTATGATTGGAAGACAGGCTAGCTTACAACGGAGATCTTTTAAACCAAGTTCAGCCAGAAGGCGCAGTGGTCGCAGCAGGAGTTGGAACACATTGTGTTGTGACCAACAAAGACAACAATTCAGCAAACGAGTCGGGAAACATGCTTGCAGGGTTATTGCCACCAGCTAAGTGCAAGGAGATCAGGAGGCGCCATATGAAGGAGTGAGTAAACGAACAAGATTCTCCAACATATGTCAACGTCAAAGGCCACAAACAGACAACTTGCCCTGATCGCGGTGATGTTCGAAAGCAGCCTCGGAAGCCAACAAGATGCAAAAATTGTGATGTTGAAGGACACTGCCAGAACAACAGTCAGAGGGCGGCTGAGCTCAAACTGAAAAATATTTGATGGTTATTATCACTTAATTTGCCAATTGTACCACTTTCTTAGGTAGATACTAGATTGTGTTGTACCTGTAAAATTTGGATTTGTTGGACCTAGATGATCAGAAAATGTGTGTTAGTACTCTGCCTAAAAGTAACTCATCCAACATGGTGGACAAGGGGCAGTTTCAGACTTATAAAACTTGCTTGTTGGTGTCACTGATATCTTTATTTTTTACTGATTGCAAATGATTTGAAAATCAAAGGGCAGATTGAAGATAGTGATGTTCAGGGGTTACTGTCGCTCTGATTCAGAGATATTAGTGTTTGAGTCACTGCCTACCTGTTGTCATTTGATGTTCATTTGAACTTGATACCATGTCTGAAACTAAATTTTTCTGGTTGCTTTAGTTACTATAGTTATAGCTGATGTGCTTAGTTGAAGTTGATCACCAGCCTTGATTTGCTTCTAAAAACAGATGACACGTGCTTTGAGGGACGAAAGACATCTACATGACATGTTTGCTTGCTGATTGGATGGGCTAGTTAATGCAGATAGTAAGTGGCCGGCGGAAGAGGATGATCCAGACATGCTCAAGGAAAGGATTCGATCTAGTTGCACTGGTTCAAGGTGCCGAATCCAACAAGATAAGTACAGGGAGATGCAGTGCTGAGGAATATCGGTAGGTCCAATGGTTGTGTCGAAATAAATGTGCTTACCCGTCCCATTAGTCCAGAATATGTAGCAAGATAGCTCACATTATCAATCTCCTTCCGAACCGTGATAACGATAACTCATAGAGTTATGACGCCGCCATCTGAGATGTGGGCCACTGCCTCTATAAAGAATAGGAGTACAAAAGTTATACACCTACAGATACCTCTTGTTGCATCAATTATGAGATAAAGCAATGGCATAGATACCGGGATCACTAATGCTCGTGCTCGCATGATCGTGCTCACATGAGTACTTTCGATCATCTTGTATATATTTCATCTCTATCTGTCCAAAATCAATAGAAGATGCAGGGCCGACCTTGAGAGGGGGCACGGGGGCGACCGGCAGCAAAGTCTCTTTTACCGGTTTAGGGATGTACCGGCAAACGATCCGCCGTTCGCTTGGTTTGCGATTCGTGCGTCATCATGGCCCACCTTCTGTATAGCATTGTATTTTTATAATCCACATCTAGTATATCACTGCAGTATGTCAGGAGGATGGCCCACTATTTGTATTAGTATGTCAGCTTTGTCAGCCCAGCATGAATGCAACCTTTTTCCTCTCTCCCCGCACCCAAACAAATCCATCTTTTTATTTTTGCTTACAATTTTAGATGGTCATCATATTTCACATTAAAATTTCATTATAGAATTTTTTATAGATTCAAATTCCTTGAAACATGATCTTCAGAACAAGATCAATCTTGAATATTTTTAAATTAGATTTCAAAATAACATGTTTCATTGTCTTCAAAAAATTCTCGTTTCATAGATTTCACTTAGTTCAAAAAATAAATTTCACTAAGTTCATAGATATAAATTATTTCAAATAATTGAAATATATATTTTGTAACGAGTGAAATCACTATTTACAATCAAGTGAAATATAGAATTTCAATTGAATGAGTGTAAATATTTTCTGAAACTAGTGAAATCTATCTTCTGTAACAAGTGAAATCACTTTTTTGAAACAAGTGAAATATAGTATTTCAATCGAATGAGTGTAATATGTTTTCTGAAACTAGTGAAATGAGTGAAATCTATCTTTTGTAAGGAGCCAAAGCACTTTTTTGAAATAAGTGAAATTTAGTATCTATCTTTTGTAACGAGTGAAATCACTTTTTTAAAACAAGTGAAATATAGTTTTTCAATCGAATGAGTGTAATATAGTTTGAGATGAGTGAAATAATCAAAATACAATAATATTGAAATATGATACATAAAATTCAAACTAGTCAAAATGTATTCAAGATTGGTCTTGTTTGAAAGGTCTTATCATCCTGGACTCGAATATATAAAAAGTTTCAAAAATGAACATTTGGTTCAAAAGTTATTAACCATTCAAAATATGACAAGCAAATAAAATGCAACTACTTTGTTTGGGGGAGAGAACCCATGCGCCATCCTTTTAATCAGTCACCCACTAAGTCACATCTAAAGCTGCCACACATCTCACATGCACAGATGTATTGCTCTGTCTACTGTTTGTATTGCATAGTAATTTTTTTTGCGGGGGGTATTGCATAGTAAATTGTTTTTACTTTATACACAAAAAGCTGGCACGGATCTCAAGGAAAGCAATTGAACGGCAGATTCTGCACCGGTAGCTCCCGGCTCTGGTAAAAAAACTTAGTCGGGCGACTGGCCCGGCCCCCGGAACCAAGGCACCACCAAGGCAATCACTGACACTCCGTTTACCTAGTATCTCTGTCCATAGTCGTCTTTCCTGCCTAGGCATGCAGTACTGTATCTGAAAGAAGAAGAAGAAGAAGAAGAAGAAGAAAGAAGACTCCATTTAGGAATTAGCTGGGCCTTGGGCCTTTGTTTCTGGATCGTCAATGTTAAGTTTTAAGTGATGGTGGGCCGGCTGGGTTAGGGAGCGCACTTTTCAGCAAGAAGGCATGGCTTTCGATTGATGCTATACCTGCGCCTCGGAGTTCCACTTGATGATATTTGCAGTAGCTATGTGGCACATTTGGAACAACAGGAATTCTTGATGAAATGGTGAGGCTTTACCTCATCCATTGTGTGTATCTAGAAAGATTATAGCTTACATTGATTTTATTTTGTTGAACAATGTCAGATCAGAAGACTCCAATAGGCGCGAGACCTTGAAGTCAATCAAGAAATGGGCTCCGCCACCGAAGGGCCTAATGTTGATCAATGTAGACGCTACGATCTTCTCCAGTACTAGAAAAGCTGGGTATGGCGTTGTCATACATAATCATCTTCGGGTTGTGCAAGCTGCTTGTCGAGGCCTTGTCGATCATGTGCAATGCCCCGAAGTTACTGATGCAGTGGCTATCCTCCAGGCGCTCAGATTGGCCGAAAGCATAGGAGTTCGGTCATTCGAAGTGGCGTCTGATTGTCTTTCACTTGTTAACAAACTGCAACAGCAGGGGCTGGATAGGACTTCAACAGGTGCCATTGTTCATGATATTAAATTAAGAGCCAAAAAGTTTGTATCATGTACTTTTAAGCATGTTAATCGAGTATGTAATGAGGTAGCCCATGTTCTAGCCAGGTCGGCAGAACATGATTATGGATTCTCTTGGTTAAATGAGCCTCCTGAAATAATCAAGGCAATTATTTGTACTGAACAATTAAGGAATGAATGACAGGCTGCTTCCCATTGTCTCAAAAAAAAACCTAGCGTGATGGCAGACAGCCAGGAACAGCACGCACGGCCAACAGTGGGCTTCCAGCGCTGGCGTGCACCGGGTGAAAGCAACACATGGGGTTGGTCTCTTGTTTTCGTTGCTTTGGATCAGGTACTAATTCGTTCAGTTTGGAAAAGTTGAATCCATGTTAGGTCTAAGTTACAACTAATTGCTTTGTAACCATTATCTAGTCTTGGATATACTCAACATCTAAATTTCTTGATAATTTTGTATAGATTGATTTTAGTTGTCAACTTGCTAATTATACATTTTATGTGATACAATTTTCTCCGCATGCTATCAAATTTTGCTACTTCAAACATTAGGTCCATTCTCCACTAGATCATGTGAGCGTAATTTGGCTTGCTTGATGGTAAATGTAATTTGACTTGATCTCGTGTGTGATCATCCATGTTTAGTTGTTTCTAATCAAGGCTTGATTTCTCGTGTGTTATGGCCCCTTCGGCAATGTCAAGAGGCCAAGACGTTGAGATGAGACCGCTCGCAATGACACGATTTTTTAGACGTTTCTCTAGTGAATGCATGTCTAGAAATGTTAGGGCCCCATGTTCTAGTTTCACCCAGGCCCCCCAAAATCTCAGGACCGGGCCTGGGTAGACGGGGTGGTTGTTTGGCTAGCACGTACTGTTCCAATTCTTTGGACAAGCCTAGGACGATCCAGCAACACATGAAAGAAACCAACTCGCTCGTATATGAAACGGACAAGACCAAAATAGCTAGCATACGTGAAAATCAATCGAAGTGGAACAAAACAAAGCAGGACGAAAATAAGAATATCGCCTTCTTTTATTAGTAAGTATAGATTCATCAAGAAAATAGCTAGCATATTCACCATGTCGGCGATTCATAACTCGTTATTTGCTCAACGATCCATGAGAGGGTACAGGTGCATTGCAAGACGTGGCTCAGCATGTAGCACTAGCGGTTTCTCCATGAAGAGTTCGTGCTTGGACTCGCTGAGATTGATAGCCGACACCCCAGCCGGTTTGGTCCAGGTGAAGCCATGCAGGAGCCTGCCGAAGAGCATGACACTCATGGTTGTTCCTAGTGATGCCGCGATGCATCCCCGCCGTCCGGTGCTGAAGGAGATGAATCGCAATTCTCTCTCGGTAAGCACCACATTGATGGTGTCTCCCATATGGCGCTCTGGCTTGAAGTGGAGCGGTTCCTCCCAGAGGGTTGGGTTCCGGCCCAGGGCCAGCCGGCTGAGGATGAACCCTTGGGCACGCGGTAGCCCGCAACAATGGTGTCGGCAATTGCGACGTGCGGCACATTGAAGGGAGCGGCTGGGTGGAGGCGAAATGCCTCGCGTATGCATGCCTTGAGATAGTTGAGCTGCATGATGTCCGACTCTTGCACCAGTCGCTCGTGACCGACCACCTGATCCATCTCCTCCACCGCTTTGGCCAGCAATTCTGGGTTGTTCACCATCTCCGCCAGCGCCCACTCCACCGCGTTTGATGGGTTATCTATGGCCGCTAATATTATGTCCTGCATGTATTCCATGGAGATAAATGTAAGTTAATACAATTTATATATTTGCATAAAGATAGATTACATTGAACAATTGGAATTTGAAATACAGTTTAAGTTGAAATCACATACAAATGGTAGAAAAATACAATAATGATAGGTTTAAACTATTAATTCATAATTTATTATTCTATTGTTTCCCTTTTCTAACACCTGCGAAATACAGTGTAAGATCTATTTAAGAGTGTGAGCTATTACCTTGTAGGACTATGAGGCAATTGGTCACTAAATTCAATCTAGGCCCTTGAACCATCTTAAAATTTCTCATTAATTAATATTTTGCTTACCTTGCACTGTGCTTTGACCTCATCGATGCTGAGCAACGGCTTGCCGTCACCGTCAGAGAGTGTGATGAGAACGTCAAGGAAGTCCTGGACCCCATCCTGCCTCTCGCCGTTGTTCCACTGCCTCCAACGCTCTTCAGTGACCATGTTGTGCAGTCTATCCACTTTTGTGTTGGCCTCCTTAATAATTTTCTCGTGGCCGTCCAGGTCTAGGCCAAGTAGACACGGGAGGTAGTCGCTGACACAGAACGAGAAGAGGAGCCCTAGGAGGGTGAAGGAAGCGTCCATGTGCTCCACCTCCATCGGCCCCGGCCCGCCGTCCGGCTGAGGCTCCCCGAAGTACCGTTGGCTGAAGACAAGCCGACGGATGACGTTGCCACAGTAGTGCCGCGTGACGTGCTTGACATTGACATTGGCTAGTCCCAACGTTGAAGATGACCCCCCGGCGGTGAGGTTGTAGATGTAGCGCGTCAAGTTGTCAGCTTCATCGGCGCGCTTGTCGTGGAGCCACTTGTGGCGGGAGGGGCAGATGATCTCAGAGGTGAGCACCTTGCGCATCTTCATCCATTGGTCACCGAATGGCGACAGCACAGCGTCCTTGTAACCGCAGCTGATGGCGTCAGAGGCGAAGGTGAGTGGGCGGGACAAGAAGTTCTTGTCCTGCTTCTTGAGTACCTCCCTTGCGATCTTGGGACATGTGATCGGGACGACGTGGACGCCGCCGAGGCGGAAGCAAGCGATGTCGGTGCCCATATCCTTCATCACGCGATGGATCCAACGGAATGCTGGTTTATTGAGCACCATCTCGGGCAGGCTACCCAGCAGTGGCCACGACCAGGGTCCGGCGGAAGTGGAAGCGGCACCGTCGCCGATGAGCACGTGCCACTACGGACCTTGCTCTTGGTCATGGCAAGGTGTATGAGCGTTATTATGATGAGAAGCTGGGACACAAAGCAGCAGCAAGCCAGCATTGTGGAGACTGCTGCTTGTTGAGTGCACACAGGCTTGCGAGATAGCTTGCCTTGTTATCGTTGCGTAAGGAAGCCAACTTTGCTTTACGTGTTGCTCTGCCCATGAGTGTGAGACCTCTCTTTATATGTTACCTCCGTCCCAAAAAATTGGCTTAGATTTATCAAGATACGAAGGTATCTACGTATCTAACATTAAAACATGTCTAGATATATTCCATATATGTGGATCGTTTACCACATGTATCACATGGTATTTCAAATCTATTTATCCTGATATACTATTAATAATAATTTTCTATCCAAATGTAATCAAAACAAAATAAAAAATCTTCTATTTGTAGATTGTCTTAAATTTATTTAGATACGAAGGATAATATTAATAATAATAATTGTCTATCCAAACATAATCAAAACAGAATATTTTTCTATTTATAGATTGTCTAGATGGCTGATACTAATAATAATAATTGTCTATCCAAACGTAATAAAAATAGAATAAAAAATCTTCTAATTGTAGATCGTCTTAGATTTATTTAGATACAAAGGATGATATTAATAATAAAAATTGTCTATCCAAACGTAATCAAAATAGAATAAAACATCTCCTATTTGTAGATTTTCGAGAGTACTTATCCGAAAACTAACCATAATTGTCTTTCCAAAAGTATTTCAGACTCCATGATGATAGACCATATAGGCAGCTTTTGGTTTGAAGAGATGGTTGGACCATGCATTCGGGACTCGATGAGATACTACATCATGCATGGGACATGCACGATGCATGGAACAGTGGGCTCACGGGCCTCCTCTGTAGCAGGTTAAAAGCAGGAGTAGGGTTTTACGCATCCTCGCGGCCCAAACCTGAATAAACGAACCGTGTGCTATCTGTTTGATCCGCTCTTCTGACGATCCCGCGCCCCGCAACCGTAGTAGGGATTCTTGTGATCCCCTAGGTGTCGTTCCCACCAACACTCCGTTTTTATTTACTCTGCATATTAGAGTTGACCGAAGTCGAACTTTTTAATGTTTGACCAAGTTTATAGAAAAGAATATAAATATTTACCATAACAAAATCTATATGATGTGGAAGTACATTCAACAATGAATCTAGTAGTATTGATTTGTTACTATATATGCCAATATTTTTGTCAATAAATTTGATCAAAGTTTACAAAGTTTGACTTTGACCAAAACTAATACGCGAACTAAATAAAAACGGAGGGAGTACTACACAAGGACCTAAAAACAGAGGCTACATCTGCAGCACATATGATCCTACAGTACTATACATGGACCTAAAACACATACTACATCTGCAGCACATATGGAAGAACGGCAGCTCGTATGAACATACATACGACCTACAGAAACTGCAGTATTTATGGATCCGAAACACACATACGACCTACAGAAATAATATGAGGAGGCCAGGTGAGAGGGAAGAATCACCTGCAATCAAATCAGCTGTACCGCCTCGAGACCACACACACCGAAAGCCAAGAGCACGAGCAGACCAAAATCAGAACGGATCTAGACAGATCCCTAAAGAACAACAAACCCTTAATCATCACACACACATCACAAAGGGGAAACAACCAAGGGAGCAAACAGAATCACCTCGGCCATCTCAGAAGCTCAACCGGTGCGCTCCCTCTCCGGTCGACCCGCAAGGCAACCCCAACGCCACGGCACCGTCCAAACTTCTAATCAAGCAGAGAAACAGGAAGACGGTAAGAAACGAGCGGAGTAGAAGAGATGAGCGTGAGATAGAGGAAAACCACCTGAAGAACGGCGTCGAACAGAGGAGGACGAGTGTCGGCCGTGGCTAGAGGAGGACGGGCGTCGGCTGCGGCGAGAGGAGACGAGATCCAGAGAGACAGAGAGAAGGGAAGACGGGGGGAGAATCTTCTGTATCTAAATAGCTAGCCCTCACTAATATATTTCTCTCAACATGTAAGCATGTCACCTTATCATTCAACATGCATAAAAAAATGTCCCACCTCAACATACAACTATGCATATTAAAAATTCACTTCAGCATGCAAACATGCATGCATGTAAAATTTCATTATATTATGGTATTACGTTTAATTTTTGTATACTTTCAAAAAATATTATTTCAAATATTTATGTTTCATATAACCAAAATCCCATTGAAATATTGCAAAATATTCACGCAACAAATGTGTGAGGCATCATCTAGTGAGAGGCAAGTCAGCCGCCCTCCCCCACCACATAGCCGCATGGGCCAACCACTGGCCACCACGCACACGGGCTCGACAGGAAAAGATGAAAACACCCTCGACGGGGGCGAGATATTTCGTGCGGTGGCACGGGATATTTACCGCCGTCCCACGCGCGACTGGACGCACAGACCACGCCCGCACACACGGTCGCTGACGGACACGGCACACACACAAAGGGCCCCGCACGCCAGCGAGCACGGGTCGAACAGACCGAGTGAGTGACGCCGCGAGCCAAACGAGCTAATCCATCGCTAGAGCGTCGGGTTTCGATCCGGTGGCCGAGATCGATCCGGAGCAAGGTCCAACGGCCAGAATAGCATCAAGGAAACGATCCGACGACCGAGAAGCTCTAAGCTCTGAGGAGCGCCTGTGAGACCTTGCTTTCTTCTATCTGGATGGGTAAAAGTTGGATATTACAGTTGAATGTTTTGATAAGAGCTCACTGCTTTTGATGCAGGTGCTACACTTTATATGTGTTATAGAACTCCCAAAGAAGCACATACTAAAAAGATAGACAAAGGATGCACGTGATATCCTACCGCCTCACCTGGCGCAGTACCACATAGCGACAATGCTTAATAGAACGCATTTAGTTACAAGCATTTCAATATGTTCTTGCATGCTATGGAGCTTGTGCGCATGGGCGACTATAGTGTCAGAACATACGAGCATCTGCTCACATTGTTCAAGAAATGTGCTACTGGAATGAAGCCATTTACACAGGTATGGGACAGGTGTGACGCCCCCGATTCAATCATACACTAATCATACATGCAAATGTGTACAACCAAGATCAGGGACTCACAGGAAGATATCACAACGCAACTCTACAAATAAAATAAGTCATACACGCATCATATTACAAGCCAGGGGCCTCGAGGGCTCGAATACAAGAGCTCGATCATAGACGAGTCAGCGGAAGAAACAATATCTGAGTACAGACATAAGTTAAACAAGTTTGCCTTAAGAAGGCAAGCGCAAACTGGGATACAGATCGAAAGATGTGCATGCCTCCTGCCTGGGATCCTCCTAAACTATTCCTGGTCGTCGTCAGCGGCTCGCACGTAGTAGTAGGCACCTCCCGAGTAGTAGCAGTCGTCATCGACAGTGGCGTCTGGCTCCTGGACTCCAACATCTGGTCGCAGCAATCGGGTATAGGAAGGGGGAAAAGGAGGAGCAAAGCAACCGTGAGTACTCATCCGAAGTACTCGCAAACAAGGAACTACACGTTGCAGCCCTACCTAGGCACAACAGAGAGGTTAGCATGCCGGTCTAAATCCTATGCACGTAGGTGTCTGGGCACATCACCCATTGCACACATGCATGTTGCGTGGGCGGCCGGAGAGCAAACCTAGCAACCTCCATTACAAAGGAAGTTGCGTTACGCGGTCCAATCCGGCGCGCGCCGCTCAGTCGCTGACATCACGAAGGCTTCGGCTGATACCACGACATCGAGTGCCCATAACAGTTCCCGCGTAGTTGGTTAGTGCGTATAGGCCAGTAGCCAGACTCAGATCAAATACCCAGATCTCGTTAAGCCTGTTATTTTGAAGTAACCGCGAACGCCGACCAGGGACAGGCCTACCTCTCTCCTAGGTGGTCTCCAGCTGCCCTGTCGCTCCGCCACAAAGTAACAGTCGGGGGCCGTCGGGAACCCAGGCCCACCACTACCTGGGTGGAACCACCTACCCCTTCAGCCCCCAACATCGGAATCAATTGCGGGTACTCAACGAGCCGACCCGACTTTAGTCCCGACATGTAATATGTATAAAGTATATAGCATATAGCCGTGATCACCTCCCGAGTGATCACGACCCGATAGTATAGCATGGCAGACAGACAAGAATATAGGCCCAAAATCTTGAACTGAATAAGCTGCCACGGTCTGAACTGATAACCAGTGGAATACCGTGAAGTGAAACAATCCTGGACATGTAGAGAGTTGCAAGCTGACTAGCAGTGATTTTTTCTTTGACCGCCAGAAAATGTGCAACTTTAGACAGCCGGTCAATGATGACAAGAATAGCATCATTACCTTTCTGTGATTTGGGAAATCCAGTGACGAAGTCCATTTCAACATGGTCCCATTTCCATTCAGGAATAGAGATAGGTTGCGGAGTTCCAGCAGGCCTTTGATGTTCATCTTTGATAGGACGGCAAACGTCACACTCAGCAACATAACGAGCAATGTCTTGTTTCATATTAGACCACCAGAATCTTTGACGAATATCCTGGTACATCTTTGTACTACCAGGATGGATGGACAGAGGCGTGTCATGAGCTTCTTTCATAACCTTTTTAGTCTGATCCAGGTTTTTCCTCGAACATGGTACCACTAGGTGGCCTTTGAAGTACAAGTTGCCATCATCGGCGATAGTGAAGATTGAGGGCTTTTCTTCTGCGAGATGGCATTTAATCTTCTAGACTCCAGAGTCATAACCTTGAATAGTCTTTATACCATATACAAGATCTGGTACGATAGCCAGGGTATTTAGAGAACCCTTAGTAACAACACGAAGATTCATCTTTTGGAACTCTGGGGGGAGGGGGAGCGAGTGCTCCAGGGGGGACAATATGAAGGTTCAGCTTTCTAAATTCTTCTACAAGCAAGGGCTGAACTTTGTGAACCTGGAGGTGGTTGCAGTAAGACTTGCGGCTCAAGGCTTCAACCATTACATTAGCCTTTCCTGGGGTATAGGATATACCCACGTCAAAGTCTGCAACAGTCTCCATCCATGTTTGCTGACGGAGGTTCAAGTCGGGTTGAGTAAACAGATACTTCAGACTTTGGTGGTCGGTGAAGATCTAGCAACGATTACCGAGAAGGTAATGTCACCACTGCTTCAGAGCATGAATGACAGCAGCAAGCTCGAGGTCGTGAACTGGGTAGTTTTCTTCGTGAGGGCGCAGTTGACGAGAGGGATAAGAAATCACTCTGCGCTCTTGCATTAGGACACAGCCTACTCCTTCACAGGAAGCATCACAGTAAATGACAAAGTCCTTCTTAGTATCAGGTGGACCAAGCACTAGGGCATAAGTCAACTTGTCTTTGAGCGCCTGGAAACTTTCCTGACACTTGTGTGTCCATTGGAACTTGACACCCTTATGCAACAGATTAGTCAGAGGCCTAGCGATCTTGGAGAAGTTCTCGACGAATCGACGGCAATAGCTGGTGAGACCGAGAAAACTTCGGACTTGCTTGACATTCTTCGGAGGAGTCCAATCGAGAATAGCCTGAACTCGTTCAGGGTTGACGGCAATACCATCCTTGGAGATGACATGCCCAAGATAGGTTACTTCGGGGAGCCAGAATTCACACTTGAAATACTTAGCGTAGAGTTGATGCTCTCGAAGCTTTTCCAGCACAAGACGAAGATGTTTAGCATGTTCTTCTTTGTTCTTGGAAAATACAAGGATATCATCCAGATAAACCACGACGAACTTGTCGAGGTAATCCATGAATATGTAGTTCATCAAACGAGAGAAAGTGGTTGGAGCATTCGTTAAGCCGAATGACATGATGGTGTACTCGTATGATCCATACCGAGTCACGAAGGCGGTCTTTGGGATATCCTCTTCACGAACATGGATCTGGTGGTAACCCAACCTCAAGTCGAGTTTGGAGAACACTGATGAACCAGCCAGTTGATCATAAAGATCATTAATCCGAGGGAGGGGATATTTGTTCGGAATAGTGGCTTGGTTAATAGGATGGTAGTCTTGGACTGATCGGTTCGTCCCATCCTTCTTCTTAACAAAGAGCGAAGGTGCTCCCCACGGAGAGCAACTAGGGTGAATGAAACCTTTGCTAAGAGATTTGTCGATTTCCTCCTTAAGCTCAATGAGTTCATGCGGCGGCATCTTGTAGGGTCGTTTGGCTATTGGAGTGGTGCCTAGTTTCAAGTCGATAATGAATTCGACAGCTCTAGCAGGGGGAATCCATGGAAGTTCTTCCGGAAAGACATCTTGGAATTCATGAACGACGGGAATGTTTTCAATGCCCTCGAGTGGTGTAACATTCAACACATTCAAGGCATAAAGCCGCGCCTCGGCGTTCTGAACTAGATGAGCTTGGTAAGTAATTATTTCATCCGAAGGGTGTTGCAGATGGACGGTCTTAGTGGCACAAACTATAGAAGCATTATGCGCTTTCAACCAATCCATTCCTAGAATGAGATCAATGCTACACGACTTCAGTACGATGGGAGAGACAAGGAATTCCAGTCCTTTGATTTCAACGGGGACGTCGTTGCAAATCATGGAGGTCCGACATTGGCCTGCGGGAGTGTGTACTTATAGAGAAGTGTTCATGTCCTCACATTTAATGTCGTGCAAGCATGCAAAATCTTCTGACATGAATGAATGCGATGCACCTGTATCAAATAAAACAGATGCTGGTGCTGAATTTACGAGGAGTGTACCCATCATGGTAGCAGGCTGGTCTAGAACTTCATTGAGATCAACGTGGTTGGCATGAACACGACCATAAGACTTGGCATAGTTGTTGCATGGCTGGTTGTTTCCACGCCTAGCTGTGGGAAGGGCCGGTTGATTCTGGTTCGGATTCTGATAGCAGTTCCTGGCAAGGTGACCTGGTTGGCCACACTTGTAGGACAGACCATTATTGGGAGTGGGAACAAGAGCTCGGGGTGGTGGAGCTGGAAGTCTCGGCTACCTAGTTGGTGGGGGAGGCAGACGCGGTGCAGCATAGGACTACCTTGGAGCAGGTGCAGTAGGCTGGTACATGCTGTTGGGAATCCATATCCTACGCTTCTGTGAGGACGGGCCCGAAGATGAGCATGTGTCACGGTTGCGCCTATGAGAGCTCTGGTGTTCCTGCAGACAAGATTCGGCATTGATGGCCTTGTTCACCAAGGTGACGGAATCAGCAAAGTCATGCACTAGAAGTGCGAGCTTGATGTCAGCTTGAAGGCCATCATGGAACTTCTCCTGTCTGCGTGCATCAGTTGCAATGTCTTCTTCAGCATAGCGGGACAAGTCCAGAAACTCCCACTGATAAGCTTCCACGGTTTTGTTGCCCTGTGTGAGGTTGCGGAACTCATGCTTCTTCCGGTCCATGACTCCCTGAGGAATGAAGCGGGCACGGAAAGCAGCTTGGAAGTCTGGCCAGGTGATGATTGTTTCAACTGGTAGAGTACGCCTGTGGCTGTCCCACCATTGAGCAGCGGGTCCTTTCAGGAAGAAGGAAGCAAAGGTGACATAGCTGGCAGGAGCTACATCAGCAGACTCCATCTCATAGGTGATGTCACGGAGCCAGTCATCAGCGTCCAGAGGCTGAGTTGAGCTGCGGTACACAGTTGGGTTGAGACGCATGAAATCATGCAGAGTCACTTGGGATGGCTGCTGATTCATATTGGGGCGAGGAAACTGAGCCATAATATTCTCCATGAACTCGCGATTCATCTCGAGCTGTTGGATCATACCAGCCATGTACTTAGGCGGTGGTGGGGCATGGCCACCACGACCACGACCACCTGGTCTAACCATCCTGCTAATATATAACAGGGGTAGTTCAGCATTGAGAAATTTGCAAGGACAAGAATCATTCATGATGAAACATGCATAATGAAAGGAACACGATAGATACTACATAGTAGTTGGCATATCTTATAAAAGGGGTTCATGCATAGAGTTCGGTACACAGACTAAGAACATCATAGGCGGCATGCAGGCTCGAGGTGAATGCAACTAACACTAGCAAGCAAGCCTACATCAGTCCCAGGAGGAACTGTGGAGGTAGGTGTAGCCTGATAGCTGGTAGTGATGCGAGGGGAAGTCCTCCACGTGAGTAGCCTGGGGTCCGCGGATACTCTGGTGCGGAACCCGATGCATAGGTGGCAGAAGAGGACCAAGTGCGGGAGAGTAGCCTCCCACATCTGGCCAGCTGACACCCTGGGGCATCACGGTCCTGGCAGGGTAGATCACATAACACGACAGATCACTAGATCGGACAGAGGGGTGCAACATCGTCAAAGCACGGTACAGGTGCTGACGGGTGGTGTACAATTCGTGGCGAAGAGCTTGGTTAGCTGTATCTAGCCCATCAGCATGCAGAACTAGGTTCTGATGGTAGAAGGGCTCTCGGGTGATAGTGGAGTAGGCAGCAGTGTAGTATCCCTCCGCACCAACATCGGATGCGATAGAAATGTGCCTGAAAGGGGAGGTGTCCAACTCCCGATACTCTCCACGAAGACGTGTTAGAGCAGCATAAGCAGCATCGTGGACCGCCATATTGATAGTCACTCCAACACCATGAGCAGTGTGCAGCACGGTAGTGGAGTCATACTCCCGAGAGTAGAGGTGGACGATGGCACGATACTACTCCTGGTTAAAGTCCTGGTACTCCTCGTAGACAGTGTACTCAGGGTGCCAGCGATAACCCAGATAGGTCATCATCTCAACCAACATAGCAGGTGATCCTAAGGCACCAATGGCCGTCGTGTGGCGCACGACCTGTCTCGTGGGTTCCATCTGAAAACAAAGATGTTTCAAAGGAGTCAAATGACAATGTGGATAATGTTCAATATACTAGTCTAAGGAATAACTAGGGCTTATCCAACTTTGGGGTGAACATAGTCACGGGATCCTAATGTTAGAGTTAGTAAAATCGTTTAACCCGAGTAGAAGAGAGTTCAGAGTACCAGAGTAAGGATCAAGGAGTAAAAGATCCTAAATACCACCCAAATGGCGATGTGGGCCCGTAAGGCACACAACCACGTTAGTAAAAGTTTTGTAATGTCTAGACTCGACTTCAGCTAAGGAGTGTGGAAGGGGGATTCCTACAGGCAGTCGGCTCTGATACCAACTTGTGATGCCCCCGATTCAATCATACATGCAAACGTGTACGATCAAGATCAGGAACTCACGGGAAGATATCACAACACAACTCTACAAATAAAATAAGTCATACAAGCATCATATTACAAGCCAGGGGCCTCGAGCGCTCGAATACAAGAGCTTGATCATAGACGAGTCAGCGGAAGCAACAATATCTGAGTACAGATATAAGTTAAACAAGTTTGCCTTAAGAAGGCTAGCACAAACTGGGATACAGATCGAAAGAGGTGCATGCCTCCTGCCTGGGATCCTCCTAAACTACTCCTGGTCGTCGTCAGCGGCCTGCACGTAGTAGTAGGAACCTCATGAGTAGTAGCAGTCATTATCGACAGTGGCGTCTGGCTCCTGGACTCCAGCATCTGGTCGCAGCAATCGGGTAAAGGAAGGGGGGAAAGGAGGAGAAAAGCAACCGTGAGTACTCATCCAAAGTACTCGCAAGTGATACATCCATTTTGCATCATGCTTTTATATTGATATTTCTTGCATTATGGGCTGTTATTTCACATTATGTCACAATACTTATGGCTATTCTCTCTTATTTTACAAGGTTTTCATAAGGAGGGAGAATGCCGGCAGCTGGAATTCTGGGCT
>NW_024119054.1:0-8340 GCF_003073215.2 Triticum urartu
CCGCAACGACGCCGCGTCCGTCGCCTGTAACCGTCCGGACGTCCCACGGCGCGTACAACACTCGTCCAAGACGCCGACGTTGACCTAACTCGTCTGGCTCCGCGGATCCGTCAGGTACTCCCGCTTGTGGATTGGTCATCTTCCACGTCGCCGCCGTCTTGAATCACGCCGGAGGCCCGTTCCTGAAGGCCCCATCGGCGTTGACGGACGACATCCACACCACCGCTGAAGGTTTGTTGCCACCACTGCAACTTCTTTGGGGGTGGGGGGATCAGAGGGATCTTCAAAAAATAATAATGTTTGGTACTTTGTTCTTCACTTGAAGTTTAGTGTTACAAATTTCCTCACTGTCCACTTTCGGTTCAGTCCCCATTAGGAATTCTTGTGGTCTTCACCTGTGTTCAGATGTACAACGGTGGTGCTGTACTTGCCATTCATCACTAGATGGATGTTTGTGTTCAGTTACACTGCACGCTCGCCATTCAGGTGGTGGTTCTAGAGTGGTTTTAATTGTGTTTGGTACCAAGAAAACAAATAAATTCTAGTTCTACATAAATCCCAATGCTCTCTCTGCTTCAGTTTTGTTTCTTGCACTGGCCAAAGATTGGATCTCTACTAAGCTTCCAGTTCCGTTCCTGCCGTATGGTAGAATTTAACGTGGGATAATGTGTTTTTCAATTATGTGCAGTGTTGGTAGTAACGTATGTTTAAATGGACGAAGAAACCTCATTTACGGCCGCTGATAATGGTACAAATGATGTCGACCGGACCGATAACGATCCTAGTAATGAAGAAGATGACAACAGCGATAACGATTCATGGTCATCATATGATATCTTACCTTCAGAGGATTTTGCAAATAATGAACATGGTGCAGACAGTGAAAACGTAAGTGAAGTCTATTTGATTCTAGTTTTCAATTGGCAGAGTACCATATGTGTAATAATTTGTTTGTGTTTTTAATTTACAGGAAGATGTGGACGTTGAGAATGAGCAAAATAATTTTTAGGAATCGTGGGCCGATAACTTGAGCCAGGTTTGTTCAAACATTTTGTACCGCGCACGGTAGTTTGTAAAAGATTTTAAAAACTAACATAGTTTCATATGTAATTTTGTAGGAGGGTTCAGATGGTCCTGATGGTGGTGACGACGAAGCAGAGATGGACATTGAGGAGGCTCTAAACCAGCAGCGCGTGTTGGAGACACATTGGAAGGTCATGGCTATGACTTTTCGGTCACAAGGGGATGCATATATATTCTACAACAGGCACGCCAAAGAACATGGGTTCAGCATCAGGAGAGAGAAGGTGAAACGAGGGAAGGGTGCTTCAGGAATAATACGGTTCAGGCGGTTTGTCTGCTCTAGGGCAGGGAGAAGGCAGAGGAAATTCATAACCATGGAGGGTCGCACCCGCAGGCTTATACCCGAGACTCGATGCGAGTGCGGTGCGCAGATGGTGGTGAAATTGGACAGGGCACGAGGAGTTTGGTTCGTCGCGTCATTCGTGGATGATCACAACCACGCGATGGCTCGACCCGACAAGGTTCCCTTTTTGTGGTCACACAGACGGATTGGAGATGGCACGAGGGCAGAGATACTAGCTATGCAAGGGGCTGGAATCAGGAAGCATATAATTGTGGACAACTTCATCAGTAGGTACAGTTTGTACGACAAATGCGGACTTATTAGGCGGGACGTGTACAATCTTTGCTGCAGAGAGAAGATGAAGCTCATAGCAAAGGGTGATGCTGAGACGGCAGTGGGCATTATGAGGAGCAGAAAGGAGAAGGACCCAGACTTCTTCTTCGAGTACGAGCAAGATAAGGAAGGGCGGTTGAAGTGTATGTTCTGGTGCGATGCACAGTCGCGGAGGGACTATCAGGACTACGGAGATGTGGTCGTGTTTGACAGCACGTATAAGATGAACAGATATGGTATGCCGTTCGTCACCTTCGTCGGTGTTAATAACCACCATTGCACAACAGTTTTTGGGTGCGCCATTGTTTCCGACGAGACCGAAGCGACGTATGTGTGGCTGCTCCAGACTTTTATGAGGGCAAACTGTCAGCAGAAGTCAAAGTCAATCATCACAGACGGTGACGCTGCAATGCTCCGAGCGATTCGGCGTGTCCTTTCAGATGTGCTCCATCGTATTTGCTCGTGGCATATCGAGAAAAATATGCAGAGGCACCTCCATTACAAGTCACTAGATGAGTTTAGATCGCTCCTGTACTATGCCACCTCTGAAGAGAACTTTGAGGAGAGATGGACCGCCTTTGTCAATACATGGAAGACGGATAAAACTGAAGAGTGGCTGAGAAGGATGTATAGGAAGAGGAGTCATGTTGGAAGCTGTTATTCATTTACGTGAACATGTGTCCGGCGCCAGAAAACTTAATAAGTGTTCTGTATATGTTTCTCAAAATAATTATGTGAACATCTATCATATGTACTGAATTATGATTGTCAACATATTTATGTGGACATCTATCCTATGTAGTGAATTAATTGCCATGATTTCTGTAATGTTTCGTGTGAAGGAGTTCACAGTTTTAACATGTTGTATTCTCATATTTTCTTTGTTCACAGTACTATATATGTGCTGTTTAAATCATGCTGTATTCTCATATTTTGTTGGTTCACTGTACAGTATATGTGCTGTTTAAAGGAAAAAAGTGGAAAAAAAATGCCCGACCAGCAAACTGGACCCGCCAGTAAGTATATTTTTTTCACCCAAATCAAGCACAACAGTGCGACTCGGGCGGTGAAACCGACCACTACAGGCCCAGCAGCGAGGTCCAACGGGGCAGGATGGATATGTAACAGTGGAGTTCTACTGCTATGCCGCGCCCGGCTATTTAAACAGGGCGAGGCGCCCCCCCGCTTTCGAGGTCGCGGTGGGCTTCAAATTTGCGCTGGCCCGCGAACAAGGCAGTGCATGCGTGCACGCCGTGCCGCCCGCACTTGTGAGGTTTAGTCCCACCTCGGTAGCGATGCATAATCGATTGTAACAGTAGCAAAAATTGTCTCAATCACCAAACAGGCATAATTACAATAATAAATTTGACCCAATCACCAAATAGCCATAATAATCTATGTGCGAAAAAAAGAGATTGTGGCATTATTACAATAGTAAAACAGATGGTACGAACCACCGAATAGGCATAATCATGTACGTGGCTAAAACCAAAATTCTGCCATTATTACAATAATGAAATGGTACCAAATAGGCATAATCATGTGGGGGGCAAAAACCCTACACACTTGCTGGCACTTATTCCTTCTCCATAATTTTCAGAATCTTCTCCTTCACACTAGTCAGTGTGTTGCTCTCTGAAAAAAGTATTTCCGTGAGAATGCGTCCTCTTGAAGAATTGATCTCGTCCTGGTCAAAGTCATGTCTGAAGGCATCCCCGTCCCAAAGTTCGATGCATTTCATCACGAAAAGTCCGCAAGACACTCTGAAAATAAAAATGCTAGTCAAGTCATGATGGAAAACACAATTACATATGCATTCGACTGTGAGCTTACCCGTCTGTTTGTCTCGGCATTTTGTACTCCTTTATTGGCCATTTAGACACATCTGGATGATGTGTACCTATAGCAGAGTTTACCTGATTTGTATCTGCAGCAATTTCTGCCCTCTGAAAAAAAATTATCAAAACAATATTAAGCATGTACACAGTGAACATCTTACGAACGTACAAATGTATTCATGTTATGCAAAGTTGTTAAGTTACCATCGAAGCAATGTTCGCATGAACTGCCTTGCTTCGGTGAGTGTGCTAGCGTGTCGATATAAACCCTCGCGCCCTCTATGTGATTCTCATCCATAAAGTCCGTACTAAGGAGAACATCACATATACAAAACAGACCTACAGCAATGAGCGGACATGTAGTTAATTAACTACAAATGTTAGGACATAAAAAGCTTTACAAATGCTTTACAATTAACTTACTTTTTTTCACACGTTTGCGTGGACCGTCCTGCTGGTAGGGGGACGGACAATACTTTGACTTTTGGCGTTTCCGCTTCACATCATGCTCCTTAGTCCCATTATCATGCTCCTTTGTCCCATTATTAATCGCGTCCGTACAGATTCTTAGCCTCCGTTATGTACTAGAATTAATGCATGCACTACAAGATATAAATATTTACCGTGCCATGACCACGGTCGTTCTCTGTGTCGTAACTGTCACGCTTCTTAGCCTCCATTTCGGACCAATTTACCATCAATGGGTACTCCGACGACAAAGGATCGAATGTTTCTACTGAAGTTGGCTGGACCTTCTCCCAGTACATGTACTGCATAAACATCAAAAGCATTATTGTTCTTGCAATAGAAAACAAATAAGCACAATAAAATTATGGTATACCTGGATGAGCGCCAGGTTTCCAACAGGCCACTTGAACTTTTTAACATCTTTAACAGTCTTCGTGATGCCTTCAATGCAGACACGTAACGTGAACGCGTTCCAGTTATATGATTTTATGGCATCGACGTCCGCCACCAACTGGTAAAAATAATGTGGAACATGTCTGGTGGAGTGCGGTGCTATTATTGTGCCAAGGAGGACTAATACTGCTCGCCGCACAAAGTCGTCGTCATACGTCCCACTTGAAACTATGTTGTTGATCAATTGATCTATCACTATTTCTCCACTTCGCGCGTCTACAAACTTAGAAGGAACCATTTCCTTCGCGTACTCGTCCATTTTACCTAATGCCTTCATAACATCTTTGCCCTTATTCACAAGGCCAAAAATATGAAATACATCATCCGTGCGCAAGGATATGTCACCTTTTGTCGGACGCAACACGAATCTTTTTTTAATCGGGTCATATTTTTTAATGATGTATTTGAGCAAATACTTACGCATTAGCACGCTAGGTATTTGCAAAAAATTCTGCAAGCTGGTGCCAGCTAGTCGCTTTCGTTGCCTGCCGTTTAACTTGCTGACCAATGTACACCACTTCTCCACGGAGCAATAAACTTCTCCATATTCTTCCATACTAGATGAAAAACAACATCAACTATTAGCTATTTGACATAGTGATTTCACATACGTTCACGGCAAGAAAAAATATAATAAACGTCACTTTACCTTTGGGGCCGGGGTTGTTCGTGCGGGGGCGACCTGCGGATCGTGGACGTGGCGGCGACCTGCGGATCGTTAGCATGGCTGCTGGCGGCGTACGGCGGGGATGATGGCGGCGGGCGGCGGGGGCGGCTGGCTGTGCTGCTGGCGCGTCCCATTCATTAATAAGATCTGTTGGCTTTTTTCCTAAAAAAAATATGTTGGCTTTTTTTTGGATTTATCGCAACTACGTTAATTTGGAGGTTGATTTATCCAACTATGTTTTCTCTTTTGAAGTACTTTTTTTACGGGTCCACCAACTGGCCCCAAACTTTTTCCACACGCTGGCGTCATCATCGGCATCACGCACGCCAGTTTGCATGTTTTTCCGACGCTCGATGCATTTTCTACGATTTCCCCGGTGAAAAAGCCCCGAAACAGTGGCCGGACGTGACGCAACGTTGGTTTGATGTCCGATTTCGTTCAAACCTTGCATGGTGGCCTACGTTGACCGTGCCCACATGTGTGCACACTTTCATGCACTTGCATGCATGCGATCATGTACACCATGTGATACCAGCACGGTTTCGGTCTACCGGAGGGGGTTCCGAAGTACTTTTTTTACGGGTCCGCCAACCGGCCCCCAACTTTTTCCACACGCTGGCATCATCATCGACATCACGCATGCCAGTTTTCATATTTTTCCGACGCTCGATGCATTTTCTATAATTTCCCCGCTGAAAAAGCCCCGAAACAGTGGCCGGACGTGACGCAACGTTGGTTTGGTGTCCGATTTCGTTCAAACCTTGCGTGGTGGCCTATGTTGGCCATGCTCACATGTGTGCACACTTTCGTGCACTTGCATGCATGCGATCACGTACACCATGTGATACCAGCACGGTTTCGGTCTACCGGAGGGGGTTCCGAAGTACTTTTTTTATGGGTCCGCCAACCGGTCCCAAACTTTTTCCACATGCTGGCATCATCATCGGCATCACGCATGCCAGTTTGCATATTTTTCCGACACTCGATGCATTGTCTACGATTTTCCCGGTGAAAAAGACCTGAAACAGTGGCCGGATGTGACGGAACGTTCGTTTGGTGTCCGATTTCGTTCCAACCTTGCATGGTGGCCTACGTTGGCCGTGCCCACATGTGTGCACAGTTTGGTGCACTTGCATGCATGTGATCACGTACACCTTGTGATACCAGCAAGGTTTCGGTCTACCAGAGGGGGTTCCAAGTACGGGTTTTTTTCGACTCCGGCTACCGGCCCCAAACTTTTTCCACACGCTGGCATCACCATCGGCATCACGCACGCCAATTTGCATATTTTTCCGACGGTCGATGCATTTTCTACCATTTTCCCGGTGAAAAAGACCTGAAACAGTGGCCGAACGTGATGCAACGTTCGTTTGATGTCCGATTTTGTTCCAACCTTGTGTGGTGGCCTATTTTGCTCGTGTCTACATGTCTGCACAGTCTGGTGCAGTTGCATGCATGCGATCACGTAGACCATGTGCAACCAGCACCGTTTCGGTCTGCCGGAGGGGGGTTCCGAAGGAGTTCTTTTTTCAACACCACCAAATGGCCTGAAACGTTTTCCACACGCTGGCAACACCGTCGACATCACGCACGCAAATTTGCATATTCTTTCGATGGTCCATGCATTTTCTACGATTTTCCCGGTGAAAAAGCCCCGAAACAGTGGCCGGACGTGACGCAACGTTGGTTTGGTGTCCGATTTCGTTCCAACCTTGCGTGGTGGCCTGCGTTGGCCGTGCCCACATGTGTGCACAGTTTGGTGCACTTGCATGCATGTGATCACGTACACCATGTGATACCAGCAAGGTTTCGGTCTACCGGAGGGGGTTCCAAGTACAATTTTTTTTCGACTCCGGCTACCGGCCCCAAACTTTTTCCACACGCTGGCATCACCATCGGCATCACACACGCCAATTTGCATATTTTGCCGACGGTCGATGCATTTTCTACGATTTTTCCGGTGAAAAAGACCTGAAACAGTGGCCGGACGTGACGAAACGTTCGTTTGGTGTCTGATTTCGTTCCAACCTTGCGTGGTGGCCTATGTTGGCCGCGCCCACATGTGTGCACAGTTTGGTGCACTTGCACGCATGTGATCACGGACACCATGTGATACCAGCAAGGTTTTGGTCTACTGGAGGGGGTTCCAAGTACGGTTTTTTTTCGACTCCGGCTACTGGCCCCAAACTTTTTTCACACGCTGGCATCACCATCGGCATCACGCACGCCAATTTGCATATTTTTCCGCCGGTCGATGCATTGTCTACGATTTTCCCGGTGAAAAAGACCTGAAATAGTGGCCGGACGTGACGCAACGTTTTTTTGGTGTCCGATTTCGTTCCAACCTTGCGTGGTGGCCTATTTTGCCCGTGCCCACATGTCTGCACAGTCTGGTGCGGTTGCATGCATGCGATCACGCAGACCATGTGCAACCAGCACCATTTCAGTCTGCCGGAGGGGGGTTCCGAAGGAGTTTTCTTTTCAACACCGCCAAATGGCCCGAAACTTTTTCCACATGTTGTCATCAACATCGACACCACGCACGCCAATTTGCATCCTTTTCTGGCGCTCGATGGATTTCCTGGGATTTTCTCGGAGAAAAAAATGCTAAAACACTGGTTGGACGTGACGCAACGTTTTTGCAAGTTTTTGTACAAAACAATTTTTTTCAAGTTTTCATCGTGTTTAACGACCGCTCGTTCGTTCTTTCATACATATTTCTACCAAATTGTAATGCAATCCACGACACTAATAAATAACTGAAAAATCATTCGAACATTCCATTACTCATTACGATGTTTTATATGGGTCGTTGGACGAAATTTTACATTCAAAAGTAAAAAAACACTAAAATAAAATCAAACTACTCCTCGTTGCTAATCAGATCTACCACTACGGTTTCCGCCGCCGTCTTCGCCGCCATCAGAATCAGAGTCATCGGAACCGGCGAAGTAAGCGAAATTGCCGTGCCCGCAAAGCATCGCTCCGGTTAGAGTTGCGCCGCCGGCAGAAACGATCTAGGGTTTGGGTTGGGATTGGGTATGTGCGTCGTCAGAAGAGGCGCCGGGCGGGGTGGTTTCTGCTTGCGTGAGAAGAGGCGCCGGGCGGGCTGGTTCTCTTATACGAAGGAGGCGGGACAGGCGACCCGTCGGGGCTGTGGGAGGACGGCGGTCAGCGGGGCAACGAGGCAACAGGTCAGCGGCGCGTCGCGGCAG
>NW_024119055.1:0-10320 GCF_003073215.2 Triticum urartu
GTGAAGGCTTCTTCCTGTGCGGTACCCCAAACAAAAGGCACATCCTTCTTTGTAAGCTTGTTGAGAGGTGCAGCAATGGTGCTGAAATCTCTCACAAAACGCCTATAGAAACCAGCGAGGCCAAGGAAACTCCTCACTTATGTGACCGTTTTGGGCTGCGGCCAACTCTCAATAGCTTCAATCTTGGCTTTATCAACTTCAATTCCCTATGGAGTAACAACATAGCCTAGAAAAGATACTCGGTCGGTGCAAAAGGTGCACTTTCCAAGGTTACCAAACAAACATGCATCACGTAGAGAAATAAAAATAGCACGTAAATGTTCCAAATGTTCCTCCAAAGATTTTCTATAAATCAATATGTCATCAAAGTAAACTACCACAAATCGTCCAATAAAAGCACGTAAAACTTCGTTCATGAACCTCATGAAAGTACTAGGTGCATTAGTTAACCCAAAAGGCATGACTAACCACTCATATAATCCAAACTTTGTTTTAAATGCTGTTTTCCATTCATCTCCCAATTTCATACGAATTTGATGGTATCCACTACGCAAATCAACTTTGGAGAATATTGTAGAGCCACTCAATTCATCAAGCATATCATCTAGCCTAGGAATAGGATGACGATAACGAATAGTAATATTATTAATGATAGAGGCAAAAGTGTCTCGATGTTTCAATGAGATGGTGGCTATCATTTCTATGGGAGTCGACCTTGACGATCCGACTACGAACATGCGAGACGTCGCGCCTTAGCAATCGCTAAACCAACTTCCGAGGGGTTATTGACCATGCCGGAGCACGATCAACCTGACCACGAGGGTCTGTTTCCTACAAGCAAACGAAGAATAAGCAAGAAACTGAGATTGCAATCTGGATGTTGCGAATATAGGATGAAAGCTTTATTGATCAAGGTGGGGTTCTGTGACATCTTGGTCTGGTCATTGGACACAAACGAAGTACGAGAAGTTGCAGCTATGGCGAACTTTTAATCTAAACAAAACCCAAGGTCTAAACGACGCCGTAAGGGCTGTATATATGGAGGAAGAGGGGGGGGGGAATTTCGTGGCCCTTGAGGGTGGGGTCCGAAACCAACCCTAACTCTTGTTTCCCCACACATACGGACTCTAAAAATAGCCTATACTTAAGTATTTTAGAAATTACATGGGCCTGGCCCAATAATAAGGTGACGCAACACCAAGAATAGCCTATGGACGAATATTATGAAGTGGCATCTTGTATATTTCATCCAAGGCTTCATGCACTCCTTATGGTGGCTTCAAAGTCCTGAAATCATCACTTGTAACTCCATTCTTGATCCCCTTGCGCATGCCATCAACTCCATGCGTGTTCTTGCTCCAATGTTCATCCTTCTCCAAGCTAGGCCCTTCATTTGTAAGCAAAACAAATGTATCCAATTTAGGCAGCATCATATTCTCATGAACATTAGAATCATTACCAAGAAACGAAAGTACCTGGTAATTTAATTGGCGTGCGCGAGATCGAGTAATTGGTCCAGTATATGTAACAGTAGGGGATGTGGATGTAACAATGGTATTGATGTACTCATCATCCTCCCCTTCTTGAAATGAAGTCGTCCTCGACGGAAGCTCATCTTCCTCAACCAAATAAGGCTTTAAATCTGCAATGTTAAAAGTGGGACTAACCCCAAAATCTGCAGGTAGGTCAAGTTTATATGCATTATCATTTATTTTCTCTAACACCTTAAAAGGATCATCAACACGTGGCATTAGCTTTGCTTTGCGAAAATTAGGAAATCTATCTTTACTCAAATGTAACCAAACAAGATCTCCAGGTGCAAACACAACATGTTTTCTACCCTTATCTCCAGCAAGTTTATATTTAGCATTCATACGCTCAATGTTTTCCTTAGTTAACTCATGCATTTTTAAAATCAATTCAGAACGTTCTTTAGCATCAAAATTAACCTTCTCCGAAGATGGAAGAGGCAACAAATCAATAGGTGCATGAGGTAGGAAACCATACACAATTTCAAAAGGGCACATCTTAGTAGTAGAATGCAATGAACGATTATAAGCAAATTCAATATGAGGCAAGCATTCTTCCCACATTTTCTTGTTATTCTTCAAAACAGCCCTAAGCATAGTAGACAATGTTCTATTGACTACTTCAGTTTGTCCATCAGTTTGGGGGTGACAAGTAGTACTAAAAAGCAGCTTAGTCCCCAACTTAGCCCATAAACATCTCCAAAAGTGGCTAAGAAATTTAGTATCACGATCTGAAACAATAGTATTTGGCACACCATGTAAGCGAATAATTTCACGAAAGAACAAATCAGCAACATTAACAGCATCATCGCTTTTATGACATGGTATAAAGTGTGCCATTTTCGAGAACCTATCCACGACAACAAATATGCTATCCCTCCCCTTCTTTGTTCTAGGTAAACCTAAAACAAAGTCCATAGATATATCCTCCCAAGGAACACTAGGTACAGGCAAAGGCATATATAAACCATGAGGATTGAGTCGTGACTTAGCTCTTTGACATGTAGTGCAGCGAGCAACAAAACGCTCAACATCCCGTCTCATCTTTGGCCAAAAGAAATGTGTAGCAAGTATATCCTCCGTCTTCTTGACGCCAAAGTGTCCCATTAATCCTCCTCCATGCGCCTCCTGCAACAACAAAAGACGAACGGAGCTAGCTGGAATGCATAGCTTGTTAGCACGAAACACAAATCCATCGTTAAGAACGAACTTGTTCCAAGTTCTCCCTTACAATTCTGCAATACATCTTTAAATTCAGCATCATTAACATATTGATCCTTGATGGTCTCCAAACCAAATATTTTAAAGTCAAGTTGTGAAAGCATAGTATAACGACGAGACAAGGCATCAGCAATAACATTTTCTTTACCCTTCTTGTGTTTAATCACATAAGGGAAAGTCTCAATGAATTCAACCCATTTAGCATGTCTACGGTTCAGTTTTGCTTGACTTTTAATGTGTTTCAAAGATTCATGATCAGAATGTATAACAAATTCCTTGGGCCATAAATAATGTTGCCATGTTTCTAAGGTCCGAACAAGAGCATATAATTCTTTATCATAAGTAGAATAGTTCAGACTAGGCCCACTCAATTTTTCAGAAAAGTATGCAACAGGTTTTCCATCTTGTAATAACACACCTCCTAATCCAATTCCACTAGCATCACATTCAAGCTCAAAAGTCGTATTGAAATTAGGAAGTTGGAGTAAAGGAGCATGTGTCAACTTATCTTTCAATACCGTGAAGGCTTCTTCCTGTGCGGTACCCCAAACAAAAGGTACATCCTTCTTTGTAAGCTCGTTGAGAGGTGCAGCAATGGTGCTGAAATCTCTCACAAAACGCCTATAGAAACCAGCGAGGCCAAGGAAACTCCTCACTTGTGTGACCGTTTTGGGCTGCGGCCAACTCTCAATAGCTTCAATCTTGGCTTTATCAACTTCAATTCCCTGTGGAGTAACAACATAGCCAAGAAAAGATACTCGGTCGGTGCAAAAGGTGCACTTTCCAAGGTTACCAAACAAACGTGCATCACGTAGAGCAATAAAAACAGCACGTAAATGTTCCAAATGTTCCTCCAAAGATTTGCTATAAATCAATATGTCATCAAAGTAAACTACCACAAATCGTCCAATGAAAGCACGTAAAACTTCGTTCATTAACCTCATGAAAGTACTAGGTGCATTAGTTAACCCAAAAGGCATGACTAACCACTCATATAATCCAAACTTAGTTTTAAATGCTGTTTTCCATTCATCTCCCAATTTCATACGAATTTGATGGTAACCACTACGCAAATCAACTTTGGAGAATATTGTAGAGCCACTCAATTCATCAAGCATATCATCTAGCCTAGGAATAGGATGACGATAACGAATAGTAATATTATTAATACCTCTACAATCGACACACGTGGCACGTCTTGTGCAAAGACGTCAGCGAACTCCTGCAAATTGTTAGTGAAAGCAGGAGGCAAAGAGGATGGCACGTCCTCGAATGAAAATCATTCCTCTTTGCACACAAAAGCATAGCAAACAGATTTGCTAAAATCTAGATCATCAATATCAGATTTGGTGGCAAGTAAACATGCACTTTTCAATTTAATTTCAGAAGCAACACTAGATTGTTTATTATTATTAGGCTGCATTTGTTGCTCAAATTCTTTTGCCACAATCTGATTTTCACTCTTATTTGTCTCTTGTTTTGCTTTATTAGCTCTATTGATATCATCTTTCAAAATGGAATCAGGAGTCATAGGAAGCAAAGTAATATTTTTATCGTTATGAACAAGAGTATACTGATTGTTTCTACCATGGTGTATTGAATTTTTATCAAATTGCCATGGTCTACCAAGTAATAAGGAACATGCTTGCATCGGTACCACATCACAATCAACATAATCAGCATATGTAGAGATACTAAAATGCACACGAACAGTACGTGTTACCTTAACCTTGCCGCTGTTGTTGAACCATTGGATGTAGTAAGGATGTGGATGTGGTCTTGTGGTGAGAGATAGCTTCTCCACCATCTCCATGCTAGCCAAGTTATTGCAGCTCCCTCCATCTATGATCACTCGAACAGAACGTTGCTTCACAACTCCCTTGGTATGGAACAAATTATGCCTCTGATTTTGCTCAGCTTGTGTAATCTGCACACTCAAAACACGTTGAGAAACTAAACATTTATACGTGTCAGCATCTTCAGGAGACATGTATTGCGTCTCATGATCAGAATCGTCTCCACCGTGTTCGTCACGTGTAATAAGAGCCAAAGTCTCCTCATCATAGTCACTAGCAGACTCATACCCACCATCCTCAGTAACAATCATCACACGCTTAGATGGGCATTCTCTCGCATAATGACCTCCACCCTTGCAACGTCGACAAATAATATCATGTGTTTGCCCTGTTGATGCCATGGATGAAGAAGAGCTCTTTGCAGGCCCAGAAGGTGTGCTCTTGGCAGATAGTGGTGATTGTGCCTGCTTTATTGTATCACGGTTGGAGGTGGCAGCCGACGGAGGTGCCGGTGTAGCAAAACGTGTGGAAGTAGATGATGCACGTGGTGTCCAACATGAAGGTCGACCTGCAGAAAAGTTAGTATGCGCCAATGCCTATCGATCCTGCACTTCACGTTCAGCTTTACAGGCAAGATGGAATAAACGAGTGATATTAGTATACTCCTTATACTCTAGAATGGTCTAAATCTCTCTATTTAATCCACCCATAAAACATGCAAGCATATCTTCATTCTCCGCAACAATACCACATCTAATCATGCCAGTTTGCAATTCCTAATAATATTCTTCTACAGAATTTTTTCCTTGTCTTAATCGCTGCAATTTTTGAAGTAATTCACGTTGATAATATGGTGGAACCCAACGAGTACGCATAGCAGTTTCCAAAGCAGCCCAAGTAGCACAGCAGCAGGAACACGTCTCTCCTCGGGATATTGTAAACATGTAAATCGTTGTTCAGTTTCTAACTCCCAAGTAAGATATATATCAGGAACATATCTACCCTCAAATGGTGGAATATTCAATTTTAGTTTAGGGAGATGGTCATGATCTCGTACCTGAGGGTGAGCCCTACCATTGCCATTATTTGCATGTGGACGACCTGATGGTTGCTGTGCTGGTGGTGGCACGTAGTTCTGATTTTGATCAACCTCATCCTCGTAATCGCCAGCAAAATCATCCTCCTCCGCATCAGCAGTAGGAGCCACAGAAGTAGCAACAGCAGCACCAACAGTTTGGCCAGGTGCAAGAGGGAGACGGCTCGCTCGGCGGAGGGCTGTTTCACGATGTGTAGGTAGTCGTCGTCGTTGTTGTTGTTGTTGTTGTTGTTGTAGAGGTGCGTTAGGTGCAGCCGGTGGTGGTGGTGGAAGACGCGCGAGCAATTCATTAAACCTGTTATCGAGCTTTGTTTTGAACGTCTTCTCCATGTCATCTATCTTCTCCATGGCCTCTTCAAATCTGTTTAGCACATCCTGCACCTGTCCATTCATCATTTGCTGAAATTTATCATGCAACTCCTGATTCGTCATGTTCTCCCAGTCAGTCTCGTCGGCTTGTGATCCTGCCATGGTTAGCAACAATAGAAAACACACAAGAATATGATCCTACAGAATACTAACAAGAGGTGGTGGTGGCGGGGGTCACAAATCCGTCAAGCAAATCTCAAATTCTTACCAGTTCTTACCCAGCAGCAGGCGGTGATCGGCAACCGTTGTAGTCAAAACTCTCAAAAGCTTGGATAGAGCGATTGCCAGGGAGAGTCAAACGCACGACGTAGATGTATGTGGAGCTGGGAAGGCTTATAGTATGGTAGCAAAAAGGGTCAGCAATAATCAATTCAGAGATGCAAAGTTGAATAAACGCTCAACGACGGTACTGTGCTGGTCCTAGGCTAGACCGTGCTAGAGACGCGAGCCTAGAACACTAACAAAATCACGGCACTGCACGTAAACAAGGGAAAAGCACACTGGAAATTTTTTTTTCGCTCTTTTTTTGCGCTCCTTTTTTTTGCGCTCCTCTTTTTTTGCGAAAAATTACTATAACGGAGAGTGTCTCAAAACTCTTCCCTCATCAAACTGATAGGATGGGCAAGAAATTTTTTTTTCACTTTTTTTCCGGAAATCAGGGCAGCGACGACGAAAAAGTGCGACAAAAAATCACTATGATGGCACGTGGCTCAAAAGACTCACAAAAGCCTAAAAATAGGACAGGGAAAAAATATTTTTGGTCGCCAATATTTTGGCCTAAAAACTGCCCAGGGGTCTACAATCAACGCACATACGCGACGTACCATCCTTTTTCGGCACTAAAATGATAGGAACAACACAAGGACTAAGGGATTCGCGTATATAACCTTTGTCAAGCAGTTCTTGTACTTGATGCATAATCTCCTTCGTCTCCTCTAGATTGTTATGGTATGGTGCACGGTTGGGTAATGATGCACCGGGAATTAAGTCAATTTCATGCTCAATCCCTCGCATTGGTGGTAATCCCAGTGGCACGTCTTGTGGAAAGACGTCAACGAACTCCTGCAAAATGTTAGTGACAGCAGGAGGCAAACAGGAAGGCACGTCCTCGAATGAAAATAATGCCTCTTTGCACACAAAAGCATAGCAAACAGATTTGCTAAAATCTAGATCATCAATATCAGATTTGGTGGAAAGTAAACATGCACTTTTCAATTTAATTTCGGAAGCAATACTAGATTGTTTATTATTAGGCTGCATTTTTTAATCAAATTCTTTTGCCACAATATGATTTTCACTCTAGTTTTTCTCTTGTTTGGCTTTATTAGCTCTATTAATATCATCGTTCAAAATGGAATCATGAGTCATAGGAAGCAAAGTAGTATTTTTATCCTTATGAACAAGAGTATACTGATTGTTTCTACCATGGTGTACTGAATTTTTATCAAATTGCCATGGTCTACCAAGTAATAAGGAACATGCTTGCATAGGTACCACATCACAATCAACATAATCAGCATATGTAGAGATACTAAAATGCACACGAACAGTACGTGTTACCTTAACCTTGTCGTTGTTGTTGAACCATTGGATGTAGTAAGGATGTGGATGTGGTCTTGTGGAGATAGTTTCTCCACGATCTCCATGCTAGCCAAGTTATTGCAGCTCCCTCCATCTATGATGACGCGAACAGAACGTTCCTTCACAACTCCCTTTGTATGGAACAAATTATGCCTCTGATTTTGCTCAGCTTGTGTCACCTGCACACTCAAAACACGTTGAGCAACTAAACATTCATACCTGTCGGCATCTTCAGCAGCCATGTGTTGCGTCTCATGATCAGAATCGTCTCCACCGTGTTCGTCACGTGTAATAAGAGCCAAAGTCTCCTCATCATAGTCACTAGCGGACTCATACCCACCATCCTCAGTAACAATCATCACACGCTTAGATGGGCATTCTCTCGCATAATGACCTCCACCCTTGCAACGTCGACAAATAATATCATGTGTTTGCCCTGTTGATGCCATGGATGAAGAAGAGCTCTTTACAGGCCCAGAAGGTGTGCTCTTGGCAGATAGTGGTGATTGTGCCCACTTTATTGTATCACGGTTGGAGGTGGCAGCCGACGGAGGCGCCGGTGGTCTAGGATGGTTTGAATCTCTCTATTTAATCCACCCATAAAACGTGCAAGCATAGCTTCATTCTCCTCAACAATACCACATCTAATCATGCCAGTTTGTAATTCCTGATAATATTCTTCTACAGAATTTTTTCCTTGTCTTAAACGCTGCAACTTTTGAAGTAATTCACGTTGATAACATGGTGGAACCCAACGAGTACGCATAGCAGTTTTCAAAGCAGCCCAAGTAGCTGGAATAGGATATTATCTACAATGATCAGACCACCAAACACATGCAAAGCTAGTGAAAGCACAAACAACAGCAGGAACACGTCTCTCCTCAGGATATTGTAAACATGTAAATCGTTGTTCAGTTTCTAACTCCCAAGTAAGATATATATCAGGAACATATCTACCCTCAAATGGTGGAATATTCAATTTTAGTTTAGGGAGATGGTCATGATCTTGTACCTGAGGGTGAGCCCTACCACTGCCATTATTTGCATGTGGACTACCTGGCGGTTGCTGTGCTGGTGGTGGCACGTAGTTCTGATTTTGATCAACCTCATCCTCGTAATCTCCGGCAAAATCATGCTCCTCCGCATCAGCAGTAGGAGCCACAGAAGTATCAACAGCAGGACCAAAAGTTTGGCCAGGTGCAAGAGGGAGAAGGCTCGCTCGACGGAGGGCTGTTTCACGATGTGTAGGTAGTCGTCGTCGTTGTTGTTGTTGTTGTTGTAGAGGTGCGTTAGGTGCAGCCGGTGGTGGTGGTGGAACACGCGCAAGCAATTCATTAAACCTGTTATCGAGCTTTGTTTCAAACGTCTTCTCCATGCCATCTATCTTCTCCATGGCCTCTTCAAATCTGTTTAGCACATCTTGCACCTGTCCACTCATCATTTGCTGAAATTTATCATGCAACTCCTTATCCGTCATGTTCTCCCAGTCAATCTCGTCGGCTTGTGATCCTGCCATGGTTAGCAACAATAGAAACACGCAAGAATATGATCCTACAGACTACTAACAAGTAGTGGTGGTGGCGGGTGTCACAAATCCGTCAAGCAAATCTCAAATTCTTACCAGTTCTTACCCAGCAGCAGGCGGTGATCGGCAACCGTCGTAGTCAAAACTCTTAAAGCTTGGATAGAGCGATTACCAGGGAGAGTCAAACGCACGACGTAGATGTATGTGGAGCTGGGAAGGCTTATAATATGATAGCAAAATGGGTCAGCAATAATCAATTCAGAGATGCAAAGTTGAATAAACGCTCAACGACGGTACTGTGCTGGTCCTAGGCTAGATCGTGCTAGAGACGCGAGCCTAGAACACTAAGAAAATCATGGCGCTGTATGTAAATAGTGGAGGAGCACACTCTGAATTTTTTTTCTTTTTTTTCACTTTTTTTGCACTTTTTTTCCTCTTTTTTCGTTTTTTTTGCTCGGCAACAATTTTTTTCGAAAAAGTCTACAAATGGTCTAAAAACTGCCTAGCCAGAATTTTTTTTTGAGTTTGGAACTATTTTTCTTCTGCGGGTAGCATGGAATCTCAGGAGTCCTACTCTATCACGACTCGAAGTATCGCGTGATCTGGAACTCGAAAACAAAGAAACAAATACTGGACTCGGACTAGGAGGACTGGTGGCGGAGATGAAACTGGTGGAACTCGGACTGTGGTGGTATATCTGGACTCGGATTGGTGGTGGTATATGGCGATGGTATATCTGGACTTGGATTGGTGGTGGTATATGGCGATGGTATATGTGGACTCTTATTGGTGGTAGTATATGGCAGCGGTGATGTATATGGTGGGGTGGTGGTATATGGTAATGAAGATGACGATGGTGCGGCGGCGGCATGACAACCTGTGAACAGAACTCGAAACTCTAAAGGACTAGACGCTAAGACCAGCAACTTGACACGACGATGCAACCACAAATTCAACAAAGCAAATACAGAAAAGATTATGCAAAGGCTCAGATTGGTTCGGATAGGATGAACTAACCCTAATTATTTTGGCTTTTTCGTGGACTGTAGGTATGAAGAACAGACTCGATCTAATTTACAAAAAACTGTAAAATCTCACCGAGCAACCTGAAAATCTGATACCACTTGATAGAGGCAAAGGTGTCCCGATGTTTCGATGAGATGGTGGCTATCGTTTTCTGTGGGAATCGACCTTGACGGTCCG